>NW_009622838.1:116283-117245 GCF_000690535.1 Cariama cristata
CCTTCTCCAGTCAGTGTTGCAAGTTAAGAGGATAAAATGTTCCAAAATCTGAGAAGTTAAACGCGTCCCTCCTTCCCCCACTTCTCCCTTTTTTTATGGGATCTGATTTAAAATAAACTGACATAGCAACCAATTATATTTGGCAAATGGAGATAGAAAAGCAAACATTCAGACTTCCTGGACAGAGAGTACAACTGGCAGCTTTCCTAAGTGTGAATAATAAAGTGCATGTTGTTGCATTCAGATGGGTAAAAGCTTGTTTACTGTCAATAGATGAGACGTGTCCATTTTGAGCAGTTCTGGTTCGGTAATGCGAGATATATGAAGCTGTCTACACAAAAAAGACAGATGGGGAATGCCTCTTCAGTGATAGTTAACATTTCTTTATATCCTTTTCATGAATATTCTTTTAAAAAAACTTCACTACAGATTATCTAGGTGTTGAGGAAATAAAATTCAGGAAAAATGAGCCAGTCCAGATGAAGTTGCTAGACTGTGTTCATAGCATCACTGTGATTTGGATTTTTTTTCCTTGCGGACATTGAGAATTTGTTATTGTTCAGCAAGTGATTGTGGTATATCAGAGCTGCTGATCGTGCTCTAGAAATGAGGTGCTGCAGAGGAAAGTGAATTACAGTGGAAGGAAGGGAGCTCCCATCCCAGATGAAGGGAAGGTGCCTCCTAAGACGCTTTCCAGAGGAGCCTGGAGGAGTAGAGTGAGCTGTTGGGCTCGCGCAGGGACACCGGCACTGCGCTTGTCACTTTGCCATAAAATAAAAACAACATGTGTTTAGCTTATAAATGAATTTATGGTTAAATGCATACAGATGTATTGACATGCCGAGGCTGACGCAAAGCTGTGTGTAATCATGTGGTTTGTAAAATGGGTGACAGCGGAGCTGCGAGGAGAGCTGAGCCGGCGGGAGGGCGCGGGGGCCGGGGGCCCCGCTGGGGGAGCAGGG
>NW_009622839.1:0-1035 GCF_000690535.1 Cariama cristata
GCCATCCAGCCTGTTTTTTACCCAGTGAAGAGTAAACTCATCCAAGATATGCACAGCCAGTTTCTCCAGGAGAATGCTGTGGGAAACACTGTCAAAGGGTTTACTAAAGTCCAAGTAGATGACATCCACAGCCTTTCCCTCATCCACTAAGCGGGCCACCTTGTCATAGAAGGAGATCAGGTCAGTCAAGCACAACCTGCCTTTCATAAACCCACACTGACTGGGCCTGATGACCTGGTTGTCCTGTACGTGCTAAATGATGGCACTCAGGATGATCTGCTCCATAACCTTCCTCGGCACCGAGGTCAGGCTGACAGGCCTGTAGTTCCCCGGATCCTCCTTCCGGCCCTTCTTGAAGGTGGGTGTCACATTGGCTAGCCTCCAGTTGTCTGGGACCTCCCCAGTTAGCCAGGACTGCTGGTAGATGATGGAGAGTGGCTTGGCGAGCTCAGCTGCCAGCTCCTTCAGTATCCTCGAGTGAATCCCATCTGGCCCCATAGACTTGTTCATGTCTAGGTGGCTTGGTTTATGGGGGCTTCATTCTGCTCCCTGTCCCTGTCTTCCAGCTCAGGGGGCTGGGTACCCGGAGAGAAACTGGTCTTACTGTTAAAGACTGAGACAAAGAAGGCATTAAGTACCTCAGCCTTTTCCTCAGCCTTTGTCACTATGTTTTCCCTCCACATCCAATAAAGGGTAGAGATTCTTTTTAGCCTTTCTTTTGTTGCTCATGTATTTAGTACTGGTTTTTATTGTCTTTTATGGCAGCAGCCAGATAAAGTTCTAGCTGGGCTTTAGCCCTTCTCATTTTCTCCCTGCATAACCTCATGATATCCTTGTAGTCCTCCTGAGTTGCCTGCCTCTTCTTCCAAAGGTCATAAACTCTCCTTCTTTTCCTGAGTTCCAGCCAAAGCTCTCTGTTCAGCCAGGCCCTTCTTCTTTCCCGCCGGCTCATCTTTTGGCACATGGGGATGGCCTGCTCCTGTGCCTTGAAGACTTCCTCCTTGAAGAATGCCTGTCCTTCCCGGCCACCCTTCC
>NW_009622839.1:1184-12778 GCF_000690535.1 Cariama cristata
CTATGCCCAAGATGCCCCCCACCCACCGCATCACCCACAAGTCCTTCTCTGTTTGTGAACCACAGGCCCAGCGGGTGCCTTCCCTAGTTGGCTCCCTCACCAGCTGTGTCAGGAAGGTCTCTGCCACACACTCCAGGACCCTCCGAGACTGTTTCCTCTCCGCTGTATTTCCAGCAGACATTTGGTAAGTTGACATTCCCCAAGTGAACAAGGGCTAGCAACTGTGAGGCTTCTCCCAGCTGCTTATAGACTATTTCATCTGCCTCTTCAGCCTGGTTGGGTGGTCTATAGCAGACTCCCACCATGACATCTGCCTTGTTGACTCACCCTCTGATTCTTCCCAGTAAACACATAACCCTACCATCACCATCATTAAGCTCTAGAGAGTCAAAACACTCCCTAACGTACAGGGCTATCCCACTGCCTCTCCTTCCTTGCCTATGCCTTCTGAAGAGTTTATAGCCATCCATTGCAGCACTCCAGTTGTGCGAGTCATCCCATGTTTCTGCGATGATCACAGTTTTCCAGCTGCACAATGGCTTCCAGCTCCTCCTGTTTGTTGCCTGTGCCACATGCATAGGTGTACGTGCACTTCATTTGGGCTATTGATCCCATCACCTTTCTCGGGGGAGAAGCCCTAATTCCTACATGACAATTCTCAGGCACTTCTGTGGTTTCTAATGGATCAATAACCCTTGCGTGTTTTTAGTTGACGATGATGCACAAAAAGACTGAGGTGACTCTTGGGCTTCCCAAATGCCATTTGAAGGATGTAGCTTCAGAGTCTGACCTTTCAAAACTCATCAGCTGCCTAGTCTTGGAGCATCTAGTGTCTGCAAAGCCCTCAGACACTGACATTTAGGTCCCCCAGGTCAGTGATTTTCCATCCATGGTTCACAGCATCTATGAGTTGTTGTTTACCTCTTCAAATTTCAGAGCGACTGCTGAAAGCCAGGTCTGCTGTCAACAAGCTTATTCTCATCACACAGAGGTGGACACCCACCCTGAGGTCTGCAAACTGGCAACACTGAATGTCACAGATTTAAGCATGTTTCTGGGCACACCCAGAAATGCTTCAGTCTTTTAATTTGAAAATAGGAGAAAACTGTGTTTAAAACACCTCTGGGTAGGATGTGGCCAAACCCATGTTTTATGTTCTAGGTCAGTGGTTGGGCAGCAGCCAGGTAAAACGTGCACAGCTGTGCCTCCCTTAGGGGAGACGAACCCACGCCTCCTTCCTAATGGGCAGATGCTTCAAGCATCTGGGTAGCAGAGAGTATGGACAGGGATACAGGAAGTTTTTCTTTTGAAAGGTGTTTTATTTTTGATTCATTGGGACAAAAAGGGCGTGAATACTGGGTACCACCTGAGAGTAGGGAGGCCTGCTATTAACCCCCGCTTCAGGGGATAGCTAGTGTAAAAATACACATCCTTCCATTCATCTTAGAGGGGGACTAAAGTCAGATACATACCCTCATGTCTATATTATAGAGATATACTTATTTACCTGCAGTTGATGGCCTAAAGAACATACACTTTTCCTATGCATACAAAAACATGAAATTGTGTTCAGGGGAACATCAAACTCCAGCACACTTTTTAACATCAGTTCAGCAAGAGGGGAGAAATTAACTATGGACTCCCATGTCTGTAGACATCTTACTAGCCAAGCTGTAAATGATAGTGCCTCTTCCAGCCCTACTGTGGGGAGTGGAAAGGCACAGAAGAGGAGGGAAGGGGAGGAGGAGAGGGGAGGAGAGGGGAGGGGAGGGGAGGGGAGGATTAAGGATTTAGGTCTCTCTGTTCCTTGAGGAATTTGCTTTTGTGTATGACTTTCCTCCAAGAGGTAAGACCTGGATCATGTGCTTATGTGCTCAAAAGCAGATCCATTTTTCTTACCCCGCCCCCCCCGCCCGTTACATTAATGGGACCATGAAAAATACAGACCTTCCCTACAAATCTCACCTTGCTTTTGTCCCTAGATCAGTACTGCTGCAACAACACCTGGAAGGGAGGGGTCTGGATGCCCAGCTGCAATTCTTGCAGCTGCTCCAGCCCTCTGCCCTACCCCTGCACACCCTGCCTTGCCCCCTCAATTGCTCTGCCTGGATTAACCTCAAGTTTCAGCTACTCCATGGCTTTCCCAAGGGTTTGTCTCTGCTTTTACAAGCTGGCCACAGAGTTACTGGGCTGCAAATTTGCTCAGGACAAACCCTCCCCTATCACCATGTTCACGAGCAGGCAGATAAATAAGGAACTAGTAATTGCTGCAACGGATGAGCAAACTGCCGAAGCAGCACCTATGGCTTCCTAGTCCTCAAAGCCATGGGGAGAGCAGGGGCACGTCGACAGTGAGGGAAGTGCTTGGGTTTGTGCTAACAGTGTTTCAGCCTTCTTATAGCAAAATTAAGCAGTGATGTTTTCCACCTCTGTCTCTGCCCTGGTGGCAGTGTGTTGGTGTTAACAGCAACAGGTACTTTCAATCATAAAAAAATTACCTATCTCATCCCATGTAGAAAGACAACACCCAGTCCGCAGGGGCACGTCGACAGTGAGGGAAGTGCTTGGGTTTGTGCTAACAGTGTTTCAGCCTTCTTATAGCAAAATTAAGCAGTGATGTTTTCCACCTCTGTCTCTGCCCTGGTGGCAGTGTGTTGGTGTTAACAGCAACAGGTACTTTCAATCATAAAAAAATTACCTATCTCATCCCATGTAGAAAGACAACACCCAGTCCTGCAAGTCTGTACTCACATGAGCCTCCGCACTGCAACCAGCAAAGGGGGCATCTACCTGACTGTTTTGCTTTGGATCAAGTGTGAACTTCTGAAGAGACTCTCCCTCTTCTCCCCACCTACTGCTTTAGTTCACATCAGGGAAAGGTTTCGGAGAAAAAAACAAATCTTTCGGATTAAATGACTGGGTGTTGCAGCCCTGGAGGGAACTCCTGAAGGGCCCTTGCTCACAAGATGTAGCTCAAGGTATCCCCCAGCCACGCAGAGTGAACAGTGGGGAACCGACGTTGGCTTTCACCAGCCCACCCCACTCCCCTCTCCCCACACTGCCTCCTCTTTCTCCCACCTATCCCCCACGTTTCTCCTTCCTTGTCACCCAAGGCAGATTTGCAGAACTGTACTTCCGAGCACTTCTCTCACTCCACCTGCGGCAGCAGGAGACAGCACAGCCATGGGGCTGGGTGTGCTGGGTCGCGGTGACACCCCAGGAGGCCTGGAGGGAACTGGCAAGAGAAGCGGGGCTCTTCGTTAGCTGCTGTCAGAACAAACCCCACTAATTGATTTCTAGCCTCCCGTGACTGTTTGCGAAGGCAGGGCCCCGGAGCCCCTTGCCAAGAGCGTGTTGTACTTATTGGCCTCGGTTGCTCAAGGCAGTGTCTCAGGATGGGGTTGGGTTGGGTTTCTTTGCACGCACATGAAAAATGTACTAACGGGCCAAGGGCTCCCTCAGTGTCCACTGCCAGGCATAACCTCTGCTATCCCGGCTTGGGGAGCAGGGCTAGCACAGCCTGCGTTTGGGCACGTGTGTGATTCGGTTTAGCCCCTCAGTCCAGCACTGCTGCTGAGAGATCATCTCCGGGTAACTTTGGAGGCAATCCATCAAGTGCCGAAAGGAGGGCAGAGCACACCAGAGCATGCTCTGGTTTCCTTGTATTTCTCTAAGGGGACTTGGAAGTTTTATTTTAAAAAGAAGTATGTGTCCACATCAGGTTAGAATAATTTTGGTGTGATAGGAGGCATGAAAGGCTATTTGTGCCTTGTGCTCCTTTTGACAAACTGACCTGTGCTCCTTTCAACAAAAATTACTGCTTGCAAAGAGCCTGGAGCTTCTGTAACAAGACTCATGGAGGAAAAGCATGATCTTGATTTTACACACACAAGGTTTTATGTAGGTGCATGGCCCTTTGGATAACTTGTCACTGAAATATTGTTCCATCTTTGCATGAGATAAGCAGCTTTTATCTTTGGCTGGATGGGCTGGTGCCAAATGCACCTTTTGCAAAATCAGGAAAAAGAACCCTTTGGGGGAATGAAAGAGGTAGGGGCACGACTCTCCAGTCCCCCATCTGCACAAGGAAGTCCGGATGCTGCTTATTTTTTGGGTGTAAATGCTGCAGTGCAAATCAGAGGGCTTGGCTTATTAAAATGCCACAGGCCAGCTGCAGGTACAGTTCCCTTTCATTATTCCTGAAATATTTATCACCCAGGCTTTCCAAAATACATCACTAATCCAACTGATTGCAGGAGAGCAAAAGGTATTTTTCTCCTCAAGTGTCCCCCCTTGTGGGTTTTAAAACATCCTTCACTTTGGGTTTGAAAGGAACTTGGAGTGAATACGAACTCTATGCAAGGGCAGGGTGAAAACCCTCTGCAAAGATTTTCCCATCACCTTCATGCAAGCCTGAAAAACTGCAGAGCAACAAGAGCTTTCCACCACACAACTCGGATGTCCCTCCCCTTTGTGCCACTGCCTTATCCCATCTCCACTTCCAGACACTCAGACACCCTCTTCCCTTGCCTGCTCCTGGCATCTCATCCCTCCCCACCAGGTCGTGGTGACAAAGAAACCCTGGTGGGGTTAACGGCACGCAAGGCAGCACACCTGGGTTTGGATTCATCCCTGGCACACCACCTTCATGATGGGCAAGTAATCCACCGACATCATGCCACAGCAGCGATCTGCTACCTGATGCTGTAAATATTTAATGGTTTCACAGCCAGAGAATGTACTTTTTTTTCCTACTAACAGGAGGTCTCAGAGCCCTCTGGTCTTCTGCTTAAGGGAGGCAGTTCTTCACAGCAGCTGTCAGTCTTGAGATGATGCTCAGCTCCCTTCCTCCGCTGAAATAGGGTGATGTCATGAATGGGTGATTTTGATAGCTTAAAGAATCACCATCTTAGGTATTATTATTAGCAAAAGGTAGTAGCAAAAGTGGTTTTAATATGATGTTGTAAAAGCGTGACTGTTCGATGGCAAGGTTCACTCTATTACTGTACTGCACAATCATTTGAACAATGCCTTAAAACTACCAAGGCACAAATCAAAGTTACCAAGACAAAATCAAAGTTACCATACTACAAGGTCATGCACAATACTGGTCACTTACCAAAGATCTGCTGTTGGTAAAAGGTCTCTCTGCCTCGGGGAGCAACCTTGAGAGGTGTCCCAGCTCAAGGGGAGGTCATTGCCATGCAGCCAGGCTGCTTAGCCAGGTTCACTTAGGCTGTCGTATTTATGGAATACAGTGGTTGGCTTGTAGTCAAATTACATGCGATGGGAAACGTATGCATGAGACTCCTCGTACCCACAGCTTTCTTTTTTCCTTGATAAATGAGTCTTGGAAAAGCCACGCGCTATTCATGTGTTAATCGTTAACTAGCACTAGTTTGGTTAAGGGATCGAGTGCATCCGTCACAGGTTAGCAGTCAAATTCCTCCAAGGATGCAGTGGCACAGCACAGCTGAGGTCTGTAACAGAGAAGAAAATTGCTTCAGTTTTAACATCCAAAAATGAAACTTTATTGAAACAGAGTGGAAACAGGGCAGTGCCTTTCTGAATGAACTTCTGGTTTTCAAAATTTTTGTTTTCTTTAAAAAAGCTATCACAATTGTTCACATATCTCATCCCTGGCTTTTGGTTCAAATTTAAAATTAAATTAGAATTTTATAGTTTTAGGGGAAAAGTGGTACTCCAAATGAAAACCTACTTCCATTGTTTCTGGTTGATGCTTTCTTTTATGGTTTTGGTTAGGAGGTTTTGTTTGTCTGTTTGAGATTCTGCCTTTCTGTGATGATTTGAAACTGAGATGTTTTCTGAAACCTCCAGAAAAATCCCTACAAACAGATCCAACACCCCAACACTTCTAGCTACAGCTATCCCGCTATTAACATGTATGAACTGATTTTTTAGACTCTCTGTGAAAATGCACTTTTGCCACGAGGCGAGCACACGGCAGAGAGGGACAGACCTCTGCTTACCCACAGGAGACGGCCCATCATGGCTTGAGAGGAGACAAGTCCCACCTGGCACAAACCACCATCTCTCCATTTTCCCTGCATTGGCTGACATAAACCTCCTTGCGTACTCGCTGCCAGTACGTTTTTTGGCTGGCTTGTCTGCTAACAAATGACCCAAAGCACATGTGCAGGAACAGGCCCAAAATAATGCTTGTGGCACGGCTCCAGCCGATGGGTCCCAGCCTGGAATAGCCTCCCGGCACCTGGCGGGAGGCAGCGGCCACATACAGCTCCGGGGAGACCCAGCATGACTTTTGGGGAGAAAGTCTCCTCGAGCAGGATCTATTTCACCTAAGTTTAGATGCCTACAGTCTGCAGCTAAGCAAGTTGGCCAGAGTCCCTTTTAGAGGAAAACAGGCACTTCCAGAGGGTATGTCATCTCACCCCAGGTTAGATGAAGGTCAGATGGAGCAGCCTGGAAACACCAGTTGTTCTCATTGACTAAAAAAGGGTTCTCAGCTGCCAGCTCTGAGATGGGAAACACCACCCTTGAGGTTTTGGTCCTTTGCCTAAACACAGTTGTCTAGTATCTGTTTGGCCTGCAGCTGCTGGGCCCCCAAAAGTCTTTCTTGTAGGTCCCCCCCAGCTCCAAGCTGATCACTTGCTAGGCACCACAGCCCCTTTGGAGCTGGATATTGGCGGCCGAGATGTGTGCTGGCAGGGCAAGTCTTGCTCAGCCTCCTCCTACACTGGGCTTATGGAGGAGAGATCTTGTGTCCACGGCCTGGCTGCAGGTGGTCACTCTCAGGGGAGGCCACATTCACAGGAAATTTTACAGAATTGCCCACAATATTTTAGTACTGGCAGTATATACATTACTTCTTTTTTCCTTTTTTTTTTTTTCCTTTCTTTTTTACTTTTGGCATACAGATATATTTGGGAAGGTTTAGGCTTTATTTGTCTGCTTCTAATTAACAAGGCAAAAGGCACAACTCTGACATCCAAGTGATTTCTACACCGATTCCCAAACTCTTCTTTCAAGACAGGGGACTATAAAGCCTTCTCATCCACACAGTTTTAAGGAAAAATATACGGACTAAAAGAACTTTCTACAACTTCTTCATCCAAAGACTGCTGAATTGTTTGAGCAGAAGCTTTCTTAATATCTCAACTGGAGCCAAATAATCGAGCATGTGAAATGTTATCCCGAACAATTAAAAACTGACAAAATTTAAGGAACTGAAAACAGCATCCTATAAAGGAAACGGCTAGACTTGTTTGTCTGCAGCAGAAAAACCGCTTAATACTAATAACGCTCATATTCCTATTGGTTTAACCAGGTGCCAGATGGGATTATTGTCTCATTTGCTGCATGTAATCAATAAGGAAAGAATAACAGGAAGCCTCTAATGATTAGAAACAACTCAGATCCCAGCAAACTATGCTTTTATTCCTACTCCAAAATCTCACTTCTCACTCCTGCCCTACACACACACATAACAAGGTGCAGTGATGGCAGAGAGCCCCATTGCCGTCAGCCCGCTGTGCTTCAGTGACCTGAAAGCTTCTGTGTTAAATCACTGACCTTGCTCTCCCTTCTTGTGAAGTGCATGGTCACGCTCCTACGTAATTGCTCATTAGTCAGCATTTTGTCATGCTTTAAGTATTTTCATAACCATGTTTCTAAGAATCAGGACTGCCATCAGTACAGTGCTTTCAGGCTGCAGCAAGAGAATACTCGACTCAGCCTCTGCAGCACCTGATACCATTGCCATTTCAGGCATGGTTACAGCCCTGCCCCTGCTGAAGGGGCAGCAGTGTTTTTCTGGTTTGTCCAGAGAACAGCCCTGGTTCTGGGAAGCTGTGCAAAACCTCAAAAATAAGGGGCCTATCTGATATCTGTATCCGGTACCTATTTTTTTAGGAAACCACAAAGGCTATAGTCCTAGTGCTTAACCCTCGGGAAAACCACACAGAAGGCATTCTAGTTTGTATGCCTCTGAAGGCGTCTGTGGTTTTTGCTGTGACAAGTTGACTGCGATTTCAAAAAAAGTTTCCCTTTAAAAAGTTCTGTCTTACAGTGTTCTGACACAAATCCAGTAAATGCTTTATTCATACTGATTCTAAAAGTAGTCTGTAGTGACTGAATGGTGACTGCTTCAGGAACTGGAGAATGGATGTCAAAAAGTAAGGGAACTTTTAAAGGAATTTGCAGTTTGGGTCTATTTTGCTGACATAATAAGGAAAACAGTTAAGCTTTTCCTCTTTTATTTTTAAAGGTAATTCATTTCCTTCTTACATTTTATTGGGAAAAAATAGGAGGAAACCCAGATTCTCACACCCTTAGTATTGGGAAAACTCATTAGCGGTCCTAACAAGCATTGTTTTTCTCACAAACATTGTTAGACATTTTAAAATGAAACAGGAATTCAACTGCAAAAGAAATCAAAACTTGTAATACCAAAATATCCTGTCCTATCGCTAGTTTTCCCCCCCTTTCATCTGTTGCAATGTCACCAGTTCATTGGCTGTCCAGGAGCCAAAGCACCTTCCTGAATTTCTAACAAAACAGAGAAAAGGCAGGAAAAAAATTTTCAGAGGGGAGAATATTTCAGGTCATCCTTATGCACATCGCAAAGAAGCAAAAACAAATCAGAAACCCCCCTAACCCACAAGATTGTTTTTTTTGTATTTTTAGTTTAGCCTTGAGGTTCACGGCCAAGACAGGAAACCAGGCAAACCTTTTGCTGGCTTTGCTACCGAGTCCCTGTTTAACTGGGGGAAGATTAATAAGCCTCTCTGTTTTTCCCATGTTCTCATATGTACTCTATACATACATATTATCTGACAGAGAGAAACACAGAGGCTATAAATGACTCCAAAGTCTTAAATCTCAGCCTCTACTGAAGTGTCCTAAATAACTGAATATTGTTTTCATGAAATGGCTGTTATTGAAATAGCTACAGGCAAAGGAGAGGGAGGCAGCAGGTCTCCCACAGTCGCACACAGGTGGATACCCCAGCCCCTGGGCAGGGACGTGGTGCTGTGCTCACTTTGTCACTCTTCTCCAGCACATTTTGGAGTGTCCCTGCCCAACACCACAGTCTTCACAGCAAGGCGAGGCGGCAGGCAACAATACCTGCTATCCTGGGATCGCTTACTGGTTTCTAATGCTGCCCTGTGTAACTCCCTGTGTGGATCTCTGGTAGAATTGAATGGGATTTGTTATTCAAACATGGCTCTAGGGAAACACTTTCATTTTTTCCACTAAACTCCCAATTTTCCTCTTTCTCTTCTTATCATATGACTAAGCCAAAAAAATCCCATGATTTTGTTTCACAAAGCTGGTAAATCGGCATGTCAATTGGGAAAAAGAAAGAGGAAACAAAAAAAAAAAGGAAAAAGGAAAAAAAAAAAAGAAAAAAGAAACCGCAACAGAAATGGATAAAAAAAAAGCTGTGGCAAAGGCAGACATTACAGATTTGATCCACAGTAATTACTGGATGAGCCACTGTAGGTCAGTACCTTGAAGGGGACGGCAGTGAATCGGGTAATTACTGCATTAAAAGGAAACAGGTCAGCTCATGGCTCCTCCACAAAACAGAGTCATCATGCGCAGACTTGCAAATATGGGAAAAGTGGCGCTGGTAAATCTAGCAAGTGCAACACTATTCAGAATAGCCTGGTTGCTTGTCAGCCTTGGCCGACAGCTCTCCTCCGGCCACAGCCTGGGTGTGTGGAACGTAGCCAGACCAAGACCCCATCCAGCCTGGTTTGTGTGGTGCCAGCCTGGAAATGGGAAGAAGCAACAGCATCTCATAGTGACCCCCAGTCACTATTTTTTGAGCCAGGCTTGGGACAGACAGTCTCCTGTCTTGTTGCTTAAAGACATTTTTATTTCTTATACATTTTTTCTGGTACACTGCCTAAAGAACTCTCCCAGGAGGGGAGAAATATGGGGCTTTTGCCTTTCTCAACCTCAGGGACCTTTGATCCTCCATCTCCCATGTTTCCAGTAAACATAAAGCAAGGCAGTGCCAAAATAATGCTTTACCTTCCCTGCTGAAACTGGAAAGAAATAGGATTTCTAGAAGATGAACCAGGGATTTTATAGCAAGTAGTAAGGACATTTACTAGGGAGCAGCAGATGTGGGAGTTCGTTTTCTCCCCCTGCCACTCCCACACAACACAACATTGTTCCTTTAGTTTAGTCAATGTTTGTTTAATGCAAAACTCTTTAACAGCCTAAAGAGCAGAGGGAAGTGAGCAGAGACTGAGCTGTTAAATTAAGGGTACCTGACTGGGTATTGTGAAATCCACTCCAGCATCTGCAGACCAGGGCACACCTGAACCTCCCTGTGATTTTGCCCCTTCCTCCCTTTGCTCCCTCAGTACAATCCCTTACTGCAAAGGGGGAAGGAAACAGGCTGAGGTCAGCTGGATTTTGGGCTCAGTTTACCATGAAACATGCACTGATGACATCAGCAAGTACGGCAGCAGGAGAGGCTTTGCACAGTGAAACAGCTGGTGGTGAGTACCCACTGCCCGCATGTACATATCCGGGGGGAAGTTATTTCTACTTCGAGTTGGGTCTTCTAAACCCAAGTGTCCGATTTGCTCCATGCGATGGGAACCAGCGTACGGTAAGTGGAGCCGATCAGGAGATTTGCTATGAAAGTGCTCATTTGAGCTAAACTAAACCACTGACGAAGACAGCCCCAGATTTTTTTTTTTTCTTTCCTCATGAAAAAGATTAATTGTCCACATCATTTCATGTAGGATTAGGTTTTCTTTTTAGGTAAGGCATTGCAACTATAATTAGAGAGCAGTTCTGGACCCCCAAAATTCCTTTTGGGGGCTGTACACAATATTACATATGTAAGCTATTAAAGGTCAAGACACAGGAAGGCATGAGCATGAAAACAAATCATAGTAGCCTGCAGATTGGATTGCATAAGGCAGGAGGGGAAGCACTACATAGCTTTGATTCTCAGCATTCAAGGTAAAGAAATTATTATTTTTGTCCACAGAACTTGTTAACATACCTGGACTTTATCAAACTGAACTATTTCTATAAGCTCTTCTGAGGTGAAATCAGTGGCCTTAAATTATTATTACCAACAAAATAATCTGAGAAGTTTGCAATCATTAGCACAAATTCCCTGGATAAGCGTAAAAAGCAGAGAAATTAGCAGAGAAGTAAGAAAAGTCCTCAGTAAATACCCCAGGAATTTTGTAATTTAATTTGGTTTGCTTTTATGTTCATTTGAAAAACCATGGTGCTCATCTCACCAAAGAACCATTAAATGAATTGTTCATTTCAGCCTTCCAGTCCCAATCTTTCAAAGGAAGTGCAAGGCTCTGGAGCTCTGTGTAGAAATCAGGCAGATGCCTTCTTTCATTCTGTCCTGTCTCTCCCATTCTCAGTGGTGCTCTCCAGGCTGGCCTGGCTTGGCAGTGGTGTCACATCCTATTTCTTCACTTTCTCTCTCAAGCATCAGCATCACTAGGCTTCTAATGATCTGCATGGGACTGTGACAGTTTAGATTCATAGAATCATAGAATCACAGAATGGTTTGTTTGGAAGGGGTCTTAAAGACCATCCAGTTCCAACCCCTATGCCAT
>NW_009622840.1:0-4389 GCF_000690535.1 Cariama cristata
CCAACTTCGGACCGACTCTCACAACATGTAGCAGCAAAACAGTCTTCAGCCTCCACAGGGTTCAAACTGTAGTGGGTTTCTCACTTTTCTGGGTAACTTGGTTTCAGTTTTTTCACATTTATATTTATTCAGACCTGGAGTTCCAGGTTCCAGACCTGGAAGGGTCCAAACCCTTCTCATCATCCAACATAAAGACATACTCTTGCAGCTTTTAATAATGGAAGTGTAGTAAATCTCCATCCTTGGAGGTATATGAAAGTCAGTTGTATATGCCCACCAGAAGCCTGATCTAACTTTAACGGTAGCCCTGCATTGAGCAGAAGTTTGGACTAGATGGCCTCTAAAGATCCCTTCCAACTTAATTATTCTATGAATACATAGCATTAACATCTTATCCTTATAAGACTGATTTTATTATTGTAATTTGCTCTCTCTAGGGAAGTTTTGCTGCAGAATGAGCTGTGAATCTGATGCTTATGAAATCACCAGACAAACAGGGATTACCTAACCTTCATAGCAAAAGTGGAGATTGTGTAAGTTTCCCAGCAGTTTTTATAACTGCAGTTTGTAAACACCTTACTCTTCTTTTTTCCTGTCTAGGGAAGGCCCACTGTACCAACTGTACGGTAGATCAGTGCTCTGAACATACGATACTCTAAGCCCTGCATGTTGCTTGCAATCCTTGCTCTTTAGCAGGCAAATCAGTCAGTAAAATCCAAGTGTGTAAAGAGAGGTACATGTGTCATTGAGGAATATTTTCTCCTGAGGCCTGCACGTTTCTCTGTAGCCACCCCTGGGTGCAGGAGCTCCCAGTCTGCACACTCCTGCTGTCCATAAAGTCCTGCTCAGTCAAACCAGCTACCACCTTTCCTTCAGCAACACTCTCCTCCCACCCCCTTCCCACTGAGGCTTTCTGACTCTGCTTGCCAGTGTTTTGGGATGTTCACAACTTTCTTAGCAGAAGATTTTTCCAAAAAGGGGGGAGGTATGAGAACTTCTCTGAGTGACACAGACCAAGGTGCAGCTGGTGACAATAGACCCACACATTGCTCACTCATTGATGGAAAAGACCACACCAAAGTCTAGTTAGAGAACAATCACCAAATGCAACCACAGCAGCTTCTGTTAGATACCAATACATCACAGCACCTAACACACTTCACCACCATCTTCTAGCCCTTCTTTAGCATGATTTAATCCGCCTCTACATGGAATTCAGGGTTCTGGGTGTTTTTGCTGCAGATGGATAGACCGGCACTAGGAGCTTGCTACTGCTTGGGGGATAGAGCAGACACTAAGTCTGAACTGACTGGAGCAGTATAAAATGTAGACAGACTGCAACCATCATTCCTACTCTCCCCTATCACCTGAACACATAAGGTTAGTAAATATGATTTTCTGGGGTGATGAGTTTGATCCTATCAAGAGATTTCTGCCATTGGAAATGTAATTTGTTTAACTGTCCAGCTTTGGAAAGGGTGATGTTAGGCAAGGAAGAATGAATGCAGCAGAGAAAATTAAAGCAGAAGGAAGCACAGAAAGGGAAGCTACCCAGCTGCAGAAAGGGCAACATCACTGCACAAAGATATCAGGGAAAAGACAATAAAAGTGTGAGCAAATTATTTTAGGAGAACATTTATACAACCAGGAAATTACCTATGTGAAATACAAGACAAAGCCTGAAAAAGCAAGGCCATAAAAGTAGAGAAAATATTTCATAAATAGGCAGTCCTAAGGCTTGGTAAGTAGAAATCTTCTACTGAAACTTATTTAAAATAAGGTGCTGACTTTGAACTGTGGATGAAGTCAGAAAGGTAGAACCCAAGACGCCAATACTGCTCAGGATGGACCATTTCCTACAGCCAGCTGGTACAGACAAAGGGATGTAGAATTATTTAAATAAGGATCAAAATCTAATCCATGAGTCATTATCACTCTGTTTCTTTATGCTTTTAAAGTTTTTGCATCACAACAAATCATAACATTCATAAATTTTATTACATTTGAAGACCTTTATTCAATCCTTATTCATCTCCTGGAGCTCACTGTACAGTAAATAAACTGCTTAATTGGAGAAGGAAAATCAGATCTATTTTTGTAGGTGACTTAGGTGAGCATATAGATACTATGATTAGCAAAAAGAAAATAGCCAAATCAAGCAGTTCACAAGAAGCTTATAGACCAAAACACTCCATTCAAACTACCTGGTAAATAAATGGCTAGAAATAACAGTAGTAGCTGGAGAAATCAAGGTTGGTTTGAGAACGACCTGTGAACAAATACAGGGCTAAATCTGCAGTGACTCGATCAACTTCACAACCTTGATACATCCTACAATCCTGGCAAAGGTGACTGTACAATATTTCTAGGTGACAGGTACCAGATATGACCAAATCATTTTATTTCTTGTGATCTACGACGGTGAAGTGACACACAATAATTAGTTACTTCAAGATTTATCACAAGCTTGTGATTCCATCTTTGCAAGGAATCAAATGTTACATCAGACATTACAGGACTACACTGTAAATCTTTTGCAAAACTGGAGCACATGTTTAGTATATTAAGCAAGATCTGAAGACATGTTTTTTGAAACTTTTAAAATAGCACATCAGCTTCCTTCTTTGCTATTCCCAGTGCTGCACATAAAGACAAGTTTTAACTTTGATATATTTTAGAAAGGACTGGGCAAGTCAGTATATTTGTTAAGGTGAGCTGATGAGTACATTACTTGCATGATATACACCAGATGACAAACTCTTTTTATGCTGCATTAACTTTTTATCTCTAATTGTTTTGTATGATCTATTTTTTTAACATGCAGCTGTATGCAATTGCCAAATTGCTTAAATGTGTGGTTACTTATTTTGTGGCCAATTAAGGACAAGCAGTATGTTGGGCTGCAGGAGAGTTGAGTTAAATTGTCTTACTCAAACAACCCACAGAAAATGTAACAGTTAGTTGAACCTATTGCCAATTCTACTTTTTCTCCCTCTGTTTCAGGTTCCTTTGCATTCTACTCTCGCTACATACTTCATGTTTGACTTTGCTTCCTAAGTATAAAGAAAACCTTCTATTTTTAAGGGGAGGGGGAAGGACTAGCACAAGAAGAATTGCAGAAATATATTATGTAAAATTCCAAGGGATTACTTCAATCACAAGTAATTTCTTCAGTCATTTTAATCAAGCAACAAGAACTCACATTGTGATAACTCTCCACATTTTTTAATAATTGTCCCTCCTGAACTGATGTTAGTCCCTAGATCAGTTCTCTTTTGGGAAAGAACCTTGTAACCTCTTACTTGTCTTTGGCAAACAATGTGAAATATGTTAATTCCTGTTGACGGGTCTTTTCAATAAAAGTAAAATCAATGACTTCACAGTGTGCATGTACTCACTGCAGGAAATTCCAGCCTCACTGGAAACCAAAGGTCCAGCTAGATCTGGCAAAATGTCCAATGTCCTAGATTGAAATTTTTTTCTCCAATCCAAATTCACGAGACCTACAGGTTTCTCTTCACTTGCACTTGTTCTTACTAGCTTTCCATCCAAGTGATGTTCTACATTTTGCAGGTCTCCCATTTTCAGTACATTATTTGAAGTCCTATCCTGCCATCCATGGGCTTGCTGACATAGAGAATCCTGTAATAACAGGCAAGGACAGAATTTAAAAAATATGAAAACTTTAAGGTCTATTATCCTGTGACAAGGATGTAGTTTTGTCCCAACTAATTAACACTGACACTGAGTGTGCTACACAGTAGCTAAATTGCAAGCTGTTTTGTTTGTGTTAATTGCTCTGTTGGCACTATTTATCTGTCCTGCATTAATTTAAGCAAGAACAGTTTTTGTTCTTCGGATTTCAATGAAGACTGTATTAAATATAGCTACTTCCATTTCCTTTGCCACTTTTCCTTGATGTTGCAAAAAGACCAATTTGAAAAGAAAGGAGAACACAGTAGATTTTGGCTCAGTGGGAGATGCACTCACAGTTGGATCCCTTCTTTTTATATTTCTCATAAACGCACAAGTATGTTGCCTCCTGCATTTTCCTAATGACAGAAATTTAAAGTCCTAGACAACAATCAACACTATAGGGGCAAAAGTAGTGCAGTTTTATTACCACAGAAATAAAATCAAAAGCTGGATGTGAAGCTGTACATTTTTCAACTTTTTCTTAATTTCAGTTTTTATCACTTTTGCTTATCATTCATCAATAAACCCAGAGTTCTCAAGTTATTACTGGGTATATCAGATCATTTTTTAATTAAGTATGAATAACAAATAGCAAGAGTGGTGCTTTTCTTAGGGAACATGGTATCCATATGAGTAGCATGTTGACAGAGGACACTGAACCTCAGGTAGGTTAAATAATTTCCTCAAATCCCT
>NW_009622840.1:4420-30349 GCF_000690535.1 Cariama cristata
GAATAAGTGGCAAAAAAGGGGATGGGTGACATTACCAGATTGTTCTGCAGAACAGGAGCCAACTTGGAGAAAGATTGTGAGGACTAGAGAAATCTGCACAGACAGAATGCAAACACACTTCACAATTCCCACCGGCTGCAGTAAATATTCTGACATTTTATGAGCTGACATTGTTGAGTGTCCAGTTAATGCCTTGACCTCCAGTGGGGGAAAAATTAAGATAAGACATAAAATCCACATCCAAACTAACAAGCCCTGAGTCTGTTCAGCCATTTCTAGCCGAAGAAGAGGAAGAGGCAGCACTAAGACTATGTATTTTGGAGCAGGCTTGTTTGAAAGATCGGGACAGAGTGGTGGTGTCCAAATGGGATGAAATAGCTTCCTTAGAGATTTAGTGAGGAAACTAGTGAATAAAAAGATCATGTGCCCCTTTTGTTTCTCTTTTTTAATGAAAATAAGCAATGTGAGATGAAAGTTTGAAGAAGAAAAGTTTTATGTTTGCCATATTAAAGACCTTAGTAGTAAATACGGATGAGGATACAGGATTTTTTTTAAGGAATTAAAAAGGTGGCAGATGCACTCAAAGCAACATTCTACACTCAAAGACCCTTGATTTAAACATTGCTACAAGAATCACCAATGCACTGCAGAGATAACAGATGTCCCTCAACTAAGGAAAATTACAGGGAGATCAACACAGAAATACAGCCTCAGCATAGGGAGATATCACTATTTTCAGACTCTAGCAACCTCTGCTCAAAAGAAATATAGCCAGAATCAGACCTAATCGACACCAGTGAAAATCTATGCTGAAGCCAATAATCTATTTAACTAATTACTCTGAATGGCGGTTAGAATCTGTTCCAGAGTCTATAATTTTTCCTTACACCTGAAAAAATGTAGTACAATGGAATTAGATATCACAAGACTGGGACCTTATAATTCTCTGAGAGACTGGATAACAAAGAAATGTCTGTAAGAAAAGAAATTCCCAGCTCTAATCTGGACTGTGATCAGCAGCTGGACAGCCATCACCAGCTCCACACTGTCTGTGGTGCACGAAGCCTCTCCACTGGAAAGTGTACAAATCCATGCATTCAGAAAACAGCAGTAGTTGCAAACTCTTCTTCTTAAGTATGAAAGATATCAAAACATTTGAGACTTCTGGAAAAAACAAGAATTTTTTTTAATATAAATCAGGGAAAAATATGTACAGCAATGCTGTTTAGGTATCTGTTTGCAGTAATTCTAGAAAGATAAACCAACATTCACATTCTCAGATATGTAAAGAGAATCCCATTATATTCCCTTATAAATGAGGGGGAAGGAAACAACAGAGTTACATTCTTCCTCTACACACTTTTCTGCCCTCCCTAATATTAGTGCTGAATCTGCTCAGAGTACCATGCAGACCAATGTATTATTATTGACAACATGTTAAGGTTTGACTTCCTGAACAAGAAAATCACTATTTCAATCTACACTATTCATAGTGAGAAACACTGTATTGTTATTGCTTTGGTTGCTTTTGTAATTTTTTACATTCCCAACAGAGGCAGAACAGGATGTATTAGTCAGGCAGTATGAATGATTCACCATTTCTTAGGTGTTATTACAAAACCTGAATTTTGACATCCTTATCTGGAGAGTTTTGTAATTATTATTCATGGTTTTAGAGCTTCAGAGATTTTGTTGTAATAAAAATAAAGGACTTTTTGAAATTCACATTGCTGTATATGCAATTTTTTAAAATAACTGTTAATAATATAACAGAGACATGCAACAGATTCTGATCATGTCTTACAATCATACCTTTTGCTTTGTCCAGGCTCAGGGACCTAAAGTGTTTTTCAAATTGCAACAAATTCTTTATTTGCACCCATACAGGCCTTCATACAGAGCACTATAGAAATCTCTACAGCCATTGCAATTCAGCAGAGCAGTTTTCACAACTCGCAGCAGCACTACGTGGTAGTTATAAGCACCTAACACTGAAGAATAGATCCAGTGAAGCTGCAGGGGAATTTAGGGACATAAAATATAAAGTAAGATATTACAACCTAAACTGGGAGCAATGCTTGCAGTTAAGGTCTTTTATCAGGCTCCAGGTCCAGTTGCTTATAATTTTAATTTAGCCATTGAGTTAGAGGTTTTCTATCCCAGACACCTGTCTTGAGTTAAAATTTCAGATCAATTTTTTTCCACTGTTCCCAGAAAAAGGGCATTGCAGGTGGGGTGAGTGCAATTGGCTTCAGGTGGTCTGAGAAGTCACCCCTCCAATAGGTTTCAGTTACCACCGCAGCAGCCAAAGAACTCTCACACCATCAGCTACCGCTGGGAAGGCTACCACAGGCACAATGAGGCAATAAAGTCTTCAGCTTCACATATCGGACCACAAGAGTATTTCCACCAGTGCCATGAGCATAAGGAAAAAATATAATGCTTGGGCCATACATTATTCTCCGCTGTTTTGTTGTTAATGCCCCTAAGCTCTGAATGAAGTGTTCAAAAATTGGCATAAGGGGGAACCACTGAGGTGTTCGTTAGAAATGACAATGTTCCTGTGAGAACTCAAAGCTTAATCAAACTAAAAGGCTTCAGGGTAAATCTTATTTGCCATAAAATTATGAAGGCCCTGAGTAAAGACTGCAGACAATCTTAGGATTGTCTTGGGACATGTGGGGAAGGAAGCGCCGAGGACTAAGGGTGTTGAGTTATGGGCTGCTCTCTGTGGTCCCTGAGACATCTTCCATGCACTTCAGAGAAGAGGAAACCAAGACCATAGGGCACAAAAAAAATCTGTACGGTAAACAGAGAAGAACAGGGAAAGTAGCTGGAGCGAGGTGGCGGGGAAGGCAATTTATTAGTGGAGTGGAAGAGATGGCTGGTTTTTGAGGTAGAGCAAACAAAATAGAGAAGGTCAGGAGCTAGCAGCCTGGCGGCCAGGTGGGATGGCAGAGGATGGATTGGAGGCAGGGTGGTGGTGAGGGCCACGACAGGAGTCTGCAGACTGATGGGAGGAGGGGGCAGAGCAGGGCACACAGCACAGGACACTCCTCTGAAAGCCTAAACCAGAGACAGTTGTTCTGAATTCCTTCATTCCTCTTCTGTATTGTTTTTCCCAGGCAGGCTGGAAAAACAGAATGTCTGTCATACCACACCATATGGGTCTATCCTGAGGGCCAGTCATCTGAAATCCATCACATAAGTGTGAGCTGAGCGAGTGACTGGGAGCTGCGTCGCATGGTTCTGCCTTGTGAGGGTCTGCTATCACCGAGGCACTCAGAATATTAATGGATTTTACAATGGCTAGACGAAAAATAAGGATGCATTTACACTGGCAGACCTTAGGAATAAGTCCATACAGTATGGTACGACTGAATTTGTATGTCTTCAGGACGGTGGGGGTTTTTGTTTTAGTTAGTTTAGTTGGTTAGGCATTAAAAACCTAACACTATTGGAAAGAAAGCAAAAAAAGAAATATCCAGTAGTTATCTGTACACGGAATGAACAAGGGCTCCTATGGGAGAAAGGAGCATGTAGTTCAAGGCAGTAACATGCTGCATAAATCCAAAGCAGCTGAATTTATTTTGCGAAGAAAACCTTCAGTCTAGCATTTCCCAACTTTCCCAAGTTTGACTTGCACTTTAGTATTTCCTTACAGGGTAATGGAATAAGGGAATTATGCAAACTGTGGTGCACAGGCCACTGGGGTCATCTCATCACCTCTCTTACCAAAGTAGCCTGGGATATTTAATTACTGCAAAGTGAAGTTATAAGCTCATTTTCAGAGCCGGTGCCCCACAGATTTAAGCATAGCTGGGAAATGCTTCCCTTCTTCTGCAAAGTCATCACAGACTGCAAGGAACAGTCACTTCTGAGACACAGGAACTGAGTGGTCTGCAAAACCAGGCATCTCATCTCCAGCCTGGCAGGTCTGTTTTAAAAAGTGCCAATCTAATTGTTGGAGCAGACATAGAGTGGCTGCTGCAAAACATGACAGGACGCAAAGAGGCTGTTTAGTGTCATAGGAGACAGCAGAGCAGAAAGCTATTTTTGGAACTATTCCTTCTTGTGTAGCAAAGAAGTACTTTTCATTTCTTCAGCTGCTTTCATAACCAATTTCTCACCAGCATGGGGTTTGATCTGTCAAACAATATACTATGTCTACCTATCTAGGTCCCATTTTGACTGTTTTTTCAGTGTAAAGAACCACAGGGGATCTCCTGAACTAGTGTAAATTCTTATTTCATTATGGAACTCATTTCATTGATGGTTGAAAAGTGAAAACTACTTTGGATTTGGCATTTGGGCCATTCTTTGACACCTACAAACTGAAGAGCTCAGAGAAGGCACCAACCTGAAAATAACTCAATACAAAAAAAATCCCCAAAACCAGAGGCTTTTTTCTCTTGGAAATTATTATTTGGACTTCTTCCATGCCCTCAAGCAAAATTGAGGAATGCAGTCAAACACATGTGCACAGCTCCCCTTGAAATTGCTGAGAGTTTCATACGCTTAGTGAAGGGTAAATAATTTTCTGTGAGCCTCTGAATGTTTTATTTGTAGATGTGCTAGAATCTATATGACCAGTATGTGCAGACATTATCGCATTTTATTTCCCTCCAAATGCAAGTAGATTCAGAGAACGAAAATGGTGACAGAAGTTCAGCAACAGCAGCCTTATTTTGCATTCTTGCAACTCAAACATGACTGCTACAAAAACTGAATCATAAACTGAAGATTTCTTAAATTGTGAACTATGCCCTCTTAGTATTTGAAAAATTAATATGTAATATTTGAAAATGTGGCTACTGTACATGCCCAGTAATTTTTTTTTTGTTTTTAAAATCCATATTCCAGTATTAGCATCATGATCACTCCAGGTATGCTAGGAATCAGTATCATCCAATAATATGGATCTTGGATGTTGGTCTTTGGAGCATGTTCTTACCATGACAATGGTTTAATGATTGCTTAATATATAAAAAAATACCTTGAACATTTTATAGTATCATCATGCCATCTAGAGGTGGGATATCACTGAGGCTCTCACCTATCTTCATGCCAGAGAAAAGCAACATAGAGGCATAGTGGGATGAAGGCCTTTAAAGAAAGCCTTCCACTAGGTTGGAGATCATGCCATATGGTATGGGACCCATGACGGGGAGTGCATCTGGTGATTCAGGTCCCATATCAGGGTAGCAGTGGGAAGTAACCCTCCCAGAAAGTAGATCTCTGGGGGTTCTACTTCTGCATAACTTCTGATCCCAAACCAATAATAACGACTTCTTTCTCACTTTTCCTATCCCACACAAAGTCACTCAGCTGATCAGAAATCAGGCTGCCCAGCTGTATCTAGTTGGGAACAAGGGACACCCAGCAGTCAGCCCTGAGCTGCACATACACCCCATACAGGGCCAAGGAAAGGAAAAGGAAGTCTGTTCTGGGAGCCTCAGTGCCAAGATACACGACAAAAGAATGGCAAATATGCTGCAATTATGGAGAAACTCCCTAATTTCAGTGAACTAACTCACACCTTTTCATTACAGCCCCGTTACAGAGAAAGGCCAGGCGGGATGGAAAGTTCAGCCACATGAACTATGCAGTTTTCAAGGAACTGTCCATCTGGGACATAGACCATGGACCTTCTACATCCAAATAGTCCACCTCACCAGCTGCAGAAGTACTGCAGGCCTATTCCCTATAGTTTTGTGACTGGTACTGAGACATGCATGAACTCTGCCTGAGCTCACTTGCAGGGCTTATATCTCCCTGTACCTACCTTTGATTTCTCCTGCACAGGCCTTCATCCCAGTTAGTGCCTAAGCTGATGACAGAGATGCAAACAGAGTCTTTCTCTATTATCTAGCTTCTTCCTCTCATTAAACACATGGAAACCTAGTATTTGAGGCTGCTCTATCGGATTTGGTTGCAATTAGGCCATGGGTTCCAGCACTATTAGTAAAGGACAGGAAATGCTATTGCATGAGACTCATTAGAAAATAAGTTAGGCATTAAAAAACCCATCGCTTATTCACAAAAGAAAAATAAGCAGTGGACAATCTGTTGCTTTTCTACTCAGCTCCACTAGAAACTGTGCTGCATCTGGCACTCCTTATTCACCTGCCTATGAAGTCCTACAGAAGAACAAACACTGTAAGAATCAATGCTCCTTGAAGCAGTAAGATGAGTCAGGTCTATTTCAAAAAGAAAAAAAAAATAAAAGAAACAGCCAGCCTTGCATTCACCACATGCTCCCCATCTGCCTTGGCCCCTTGATTTCCCAATATTTTTCCTACTTCCCTGAAGTAACAGGTCTCTGAATGGGAATCAAGTATTTCTTACATAATTAAAGGACCACAAGATAATTCAGGCTGGAAGGGGCCCCAGGAGGTCTCTGGTCCAAACTCTTGCTCAAGTGAGGATAAGGATGAGATCAGAACAGCATCAGAACAGCTTTGTCAGGACATTGCCTAGTCAGGTCTTGAAAACCTGCAAGGACAGAGACAGCATAACCTCTATGGCCGAACTCCCATGGGGAGCAGGTTTCTCCTTGTATTCAGTCTGGATCACCATTGTTTAACTTACAGTCTTTGTTTCTCACATTCCCACCATGCACCTCTGTGACGAGGCTCACTCTGTGTTTTTATAACCTCCTTGTTGCTAGTGGGGGGCTTTGGTCCCTCCTGAAGTCATCTCCTCTCCAGGTTGAACAAGCACCAGTCCTTCAGCCTCTTCCCGCAGGACAAGTGCTCCAGCCTCAACCTCTCTGCGGGCCCTCTGCTGAAGTTGTTCCTATTCATTGATGTCTGTCTTCTATCGAGGCCCCAAAACTGGCTGTAGTAATCCAGATGTCGTCTAACAAGTTTAGCTCATTAGCAAACCTCAGCATTTGTTATAAATTTATTACATTTGTTAGCATTTTTTACAGCATTTGTTATGCTTTTATTATCTCATGATTTCTGTTTAACTGAATAGCAGAAGATACATATGTTTCTTACATTTGTGCAAACCCTCTTCTCCTTAATAAGAAGAGCTAAAATAAAGAAAGGGCTACCGACAAGTAAGCTGCTGTTGGAAACTGGCAAGAGAGCCATGATTATGTTTAGTTATGATTCTCAACTTCTTTTAGCTTCAGGTGATTCTTGTCCTGTTTTTAAGGATACAAGAACAGTAAATTAAATAAGGGTATTGCATAGCAAAACTACTGAGAAAACCAGAAATATCTTTTCCCCATAGCAAAAATCTATTGCTTGGTTTACGTTATGCCTCCTATTACATATAAAACCTATGGCTGAATTTGCTTTACTGTCTACTGTTATATTCCTACATCTAAAAGTACAGAACAGAAAACATCAGCTTTGAAAAATAATATGGAAAAGAAAGTCTCGGCTCAGTGACCTTGCAAAATAGCATCCAAGGCATTCTGGAAACAGGCCTCATCACTAGAAATATATGTCAAAAGTAGTAATTAGTACTGTAATTACCCTACAGGCTTGGCATCTGTCTTACATAAGCATTTAAGCCCCAAGAAAACAGGTCAGCATGACTTCAGTTGACACTTATAAATACATGAGATTGGAAAAGCCAACCAAAACTCAGAAAAATACCATGCTGACTACATCTGCTTTCACTTGGACAGCACTACATGGGACGTTGATGTTTTCACCAAGCTCCCAACACCATCTGTGTACATTATCCAACAACTCCTCCAATGAAAAATTAATAAGCTGTCTTGGAGGCAGGAGTTACTCCATTGCCAGCCACGTGTCTTAACAAAAACAGTCGTTTCCACCATGCTTTGTGCTGCATTTGGTGTTCTTGGAGCACTAAGCACTCACCTCCACTACAGTGGGAACCAGGGTGGTTGTATGGCCACCATGGGCCCCACTGAGGAGGCTCTCTGCCCAGGCCATGGTAGTCATCATGACAGACATGCTGTGGCAGCTGAAAACCAAACCGCTGAAGCTACTGTCTGCAGCTGTGGGGCATTGGTCTCTCCTAGCAGACAAGTGTGTTAATGGGAATCAATGACTGTAGCATCCTAGTTTGCAGCCTAGCATAGTAGGGGTAGATGGACTCTGATTTGGGTTTACCTGGAACATGGAGATCAGTCATTCCTGTGGTAGTGGGAGGATATCTGTCAGCGGGGCAGAGAGGCCAAGGTCTCAGCTGCCCTTCCTCACACTGTGTTTGCCACAGTCTCAGGACATGGGGTAGACTTTGCCTTAGCACCCATATCCCATTTTGGTGTTACTCTACGGGCCTATGCACTTGCATCTCTGAGACATCACCCAGTTAGTTTGAGCTAGCAAGGAGAATTTAAAAACTCCTTTTGCCTTTTTCTTTCTCTTTAGGAAAAGAATCAGATAAAAACAGCACCAGATCTGATGCCAGAACAGATCTGCCTTCTTCCAGTCTCTGGAATTTCCAGCCTCTTAGAACTGCAAAACCAGATGTTTTAGAGGAATAATAGTAATAATAATTTTATCTCTATTCATATAACTAAATATAGTATTCTTATTCATAAATGTTTCTAAAAACCTTGGAAATCTGCTGTAAAATATTGTAGGTTGAGGCTGTCTGCTTTAAAAAGAAAAGTTCAAGCTTTAATCTGCATATATTTATTTCAGAACAATTAATTTACTCCCTTTTAAGATTATCAGATGCTCAGCTCCCAATATGGAGGTGAAATTTTCCAAAAACTAGGCACAAGACTGCTGAGTTTGTTTTGTTTCCTGAAAATCAGCTGCTTCTTTTGAGGAACACTGAGAAGTCACAAGTGCTGAGACCTCAAAATTGTCAGTAAAATTTGAGGACATTCTGATATATTTAGAGAGAGAAAAACAGAGAGATTTAAGAATGAGAGACAGAGATTATGCATATGCATATGAATCATGATATATTTATTAGATAAATGATACATGTATTAGATTGTGAATGCATACTTCTCAAGGCAATTCATGCTCCTTTTGGTTCATAACAATGGAGGCTCATTTAATTTCAGTTTTTACAGGATAGGCAGTTACAGCGTATGGTTTCCTATTTCATGAGCTAATGCTAAGCTTCCCAGCAAGTGCCTGCCTTGTGAGTTAATCTTGCACTCATTATCTACACCAGCAAAAACACACCCTTGTGACTGAAAGAAATGGAACCTTAACAGAAAACAGAAAAGAATAGCAGCTGCCCACTGTGACGAGAGAAAACAACCTGAGCACAGTATTCCTTGAGGACCTTTTTGAATTGATACATAATGATAACCACCATCAAAACAAAGGTAATATCATGGAGCTCAATGAAACAGGAACAGTGAGAGGGTGTAGTAATATTCGCAGTAATAAAATGGTGTTTCTGGCAAAATCCTAAATAAAGAATGTACTAATGCAATCAAGGAAAAAATTAACAGGACTGGATTTCCTTCTAAGCAACGTCCGCTTTTTTGCTATAATGATGAGCAATCAGTTAAAGGAAAAAACCAAATACACTAGCCCTTACATGGTGAAGCAAAGGATTTATAAAGAACAATTTGCATTCAAGGAGCAAGGAAGCTAGTGAGAAACCCAGAGTGTTTCCACATGCACCACTAAATTCTCTTTCCAGCTAATGTGCTAATCTTTTATTCTTTGTGATTCATCTCCCCGTGCATGTCATTCACATTAGCCATCACTCAAAGAGAGTTGTAAGCGCAGAGGTTCGAGGGAAACACAGCCCAGAGACTCCCAGGTCTGCGACCCCTGCTCCCTGCTGCTTGTCCAGATCTGAACCTGCCGTCCTGCACAGGAGGGCACTCTTGCACAGTACTGATTAAAGGCAGGCTCTTCTACCTCTCACAAAGCCAAAAAAAGTGCAATAACAAGGCCCTTGGTACCTATGTACTGTTGCTGAAGTGACTACAGTGAATCTTTACCCTGCACCACTGGCAACCCACAATACTGCTGCTGGGTGTGAAAATGTCCCCAGAATGAGGGCAGGACAGCGGTAGCATCAAGTGGCGCTCAGTCCCCCTCCAGCTGCCCTCGCTTCACCTCAGCTTACCATGCTCACAAAGTTCACCTATGCTTACAAAGGTGAACTGAGACCTACGTGCTTGTCAAAACGTCATCTGTTGAGACGTGAGTGTTTTCTTTGACTCATTGCTGATTTTCTGCATACTGCCCTCCTCCTCAGCCTTTATCATGAGCTCCATCCTCCAGATCTGCTGGCGAAGGGAGAGTCAATAGCACATGTAAAGTTCACCGCCAGGAGCTCTCTCACCAGCTCTCAGAAAGGAATCAATACAAATACAGTGTTTGGCTTCTCCATTTATTGCTGATACAGTAGAATATTGAAGTCCAACTTTTATTCATTGAGAGTGCTGTTCTAAACTTACTTTTGTGTTGTCTGTTGCTATGCATACAATAAATGTAAATTATCAGTACGACTAGAGTAGCTCCTGAAAACCAAACTATTGCATTTTTCTGGAAACACACCTTTTACTCCTTTCTCCTATCTTATCTACATTGTAATCCTTTAATCTTTGCCAGCACAATGCTTTCTGTAAGAGTTATATCCATAAAAATAACAAAACCTCTTTGCAGAGAGTGATATGAGTGAAACAGTAATACCAGAGAACGTGAAATAATGCAAAAGCTCAAGAAATGTTGCCATATTTTCATGCCGGTAACAGCTAAACTCATGAATTGTTACCCCTGTCATGTGTCAGGTCTATCATTTTCTGCAACCTTGACACATGACTGAGACTCAGAAAGAAAACGCAGCTTTGTGTGTCATGTGTGTTAAATGTGAGGTCAGTTTCTGCGTACAAAGTCAAAACATAGAAATTTCTAGAAAGATCCCCCTTATCTCTATATTTGGCTGAGTTTTCCAAAGACCCTTTCATGTTGCCTATCCTGCCTTGCAAACCCGACCATACCTGTCCCCCTGGGAAGCGCAGAGTGCTGCCTTTTCTGAAACAAGCTCTTCTATGAGCAGCACACAAAGGGCACCAAGTCTCAGGTGTGTCCCGTATTCCTCGCAGTCACCAGCTGGCCACCTAACTATAACTGCTCTCTTCTGCCTTTCCCTTTCAAACAGTCCATACTGGTGTGACTTCTTCCCCTTCTGCTCTTTGAGCATCAGTCTGAACTTTGACCAACAGCACAGTAACATCTGAAGTTTTTATTTTCTCCGCAATGGTTTATGGCCTTTCCCTTAAAAGTCCTGCATCTATATAGTAGCTACTTTTGCATTTTTTCTCTTTTTTTTTTCTTTTTTTCCCCACATAAATGGAAGTGCAGGAAGAAGAGCAAGCCCTTCCTATCTGTGAGCTTAAGGCTAGAGTTTGAATCTTTTAAGAATTTGCCATATTTCAGTTACAATTTTGCACCCTGGTCTGTACAGATGTTCCTCCCAACCTTGCAGTCAAAAGCACAAGAGGGTAAGCATTTCAAAATGAATGTATCAATTTGTTTTCTCCCCAGGAACATGGAGGACTAGAGGTGAACTACCAACAGTCAGATCAAGGGATGGCCATCAGTAATGGTTGTGCACTATTTCCTGCTAGGAAAACCACAGCCACTTTTAAACTACTGGAGGTCTCAGGGTGACAGCTGCACATTATACTGACAGAAATGGGTCTCAGCCATCCAGAAGGTCTTTCAAGGTATAAGACTCAGTGTGGTTTCTGGTTCATATGCAGTTAGTGGAGAATGAACAGGTAGCAGATCTGGACTGTCAAGAGCCTGGGAGCTGTATCATTACGCACAGGCTCCATAAACGTGGAGTCTGATACATATGCCCTGGGCAGGCTTGGACTTATCAGATAAGTGTGGTCAGAAGAATCCCCACCTTCCATGAAACCTGTACTGCCTGCCTTGCACACACCTGAGTACACCAACCCAAGGCTGTCCGTACCCCAGCCTTCTCCTCCAGGCTAGGCCACACCTGGTCCTGTGGCAGTCACATCCCCAGGGTCAACTGCTCAGAGCCTGCTGTAAAATAAAATCTGATCAGGACACCTGGGTGTCCTGCCAAACCTCCTGGGGGTTGGGACTTGTAGGAATGCATCCTCGCCACCAGGACGTATCCCATCCTGCATGGTGATAATGACCAGTCCTCCTCTTGAAACTGGTCACTCTAGGAAAAAAATAAAAAGCATACACTCTGTCAGTGGCCCACTGCCCTGGAGAAGGCATGGGGATTTGGTTATGGAGGGAAGCCCAGGCAGAACTGATGTTTTACTGACCACTTCCACGGTGCTGCAGCCACGCGGCTCCTGGCTGGGCAGCTGTCAGCTCAGGGCCCCACAGCACCACAGGAACCTCTCTGTCTTCAGCAGCTTGACGCAGGTCCTCCTTGGGGCTGCTGATTTTTTAAGGGCTAATTTCCCAACATTTATCCAGTACAAGCCTTACGCAAAGAACTACTGTGCAGTCAGAAAAGAGGCCGTTCTTACCATGGAAGGATGAAATTCCTACTTTTTTATGTGCTGGACTGCTGAACGAGAGATATCACACAAGTAGGTGAATCGGCTGTTTTTTCCTGTGATATCACATAAATAAAATTAACAAGTAGATTCTTTGTTCATTTCAAAGACATCCTTTATTTCAGATTTACTACAGTGTCACTACAGAGACAAATTCTGTTATGATGTTCTCCAGCACAAGGTTAAATAATTGAATTGTCAGCCAAGCAACTAGTTGAGATCTTTAAAAAATATTTATAACTGTCAAGCACAGAAGCATGGCAGTGTTTTTAGTATACATTTGTTCCCTCTTTAAGGCTTTCAGATCATTCAAATGGAGTCAGTCATTATTATTTTAAAGGATGTTTCTAATATGTCATTACATTATCTCTACAGAAATTGAACATTCATCAGTCCAGGCAAGGTTGTCATGGCTAGCAACAGCTTTTGGAATCACAGATATTTATGTCTTATGTATTGCTATCAATCACAGCAGAGGTATCAGCATTTTTCTTCTCAAAAGAAAACAGGTACACACATGCCTTTTATTATGCTGTTCTCTTTTGATGCTTCTTCTCACATACAGGAACTGCTACATTTATATCTTAACAACTGGTAGTATTAAGCATTAAAACCCACTCTGGTCTGTCTAGGACAGAAACTAGTGCCCAATTTTTCCAAACATCAGAAAATAAGGTACTGTAGCATCTTCCTTAAATGGAGAATTGCAGACAGAAATCCAGAGTCAGGTAGAGATGGAGACTGAAAAGTCTACAGAGGGATTTGGCAAAGTACTGCTGAATGTAACAGCATACAGCAGGACACAGAGATGCAGGAGACCTTCTCCAATTATAGAATTATTATATGTATTGCTAAATATCCTGTTGCAGTAGCACCTTGGTGCTACATTCATCCTTGAGGTTGCACCTCTCCTGCACAGTGCTCCTCCGTGGAGAAAGGCTGACGGTGTGGATGTGCCACACTGCATGCAGATCTTGGATGAAATCAAAGGCACCCCACGCCTTCAGAGCAGCCCTGGTGCTGCCGTGCCCATCTGCACACCCAGCCACCACCCCGTGTCCCCGTGCCCGGTCACGGCACCAGAAAAAACCCGCCTGCCCCTCGCTCCCCGGGCAGCCCCACTGGCTGCAACTGCTCTTTGGAGCAGCTGGGTGTTCTCTGCAAATAGCCTTAATTAGTAACATTAGCACTGATAATCAATAATGACATCTCAAGTAATATCCAGCTATAACAGTGCCATAAACGGAAATCAAACGCTTTCATATTAGGTCAATTAAGCTGTAGGTAATAAGAGTCTCTTAAGCCATCAGAGTGGCATTTTAAATAGATTACAGAAACCTGAAGGAGTCTTTATTTGATGTGGGCTTTATCTTCCGACACCAGGTATTCTCAAATCTTTGCACTCCTTGCAAAAGCGCTGCCAAACCTGCTTACCGTCAACACAAGCGGAGCTACCAAAGTCAGCAGTACACAGAAGGCTCAGCAGCAGCCTCAAGGGCAACAGGCTGCGGGGCTGGGCAAATAGGAGAATGGACAGCAGCCTTCAAGCAAAGAGTTTCAGGAGGGATAATGGAATAGCATATGCAAATAGGAAATCATCTACATTTTAAAACCAAGTGTACAATTGGCCAACCTCCTAAAATAAGCATCTAGTCTTTTTTCCTAGTGAAATAGCCATGAGGCTTTCTATTGAATTTTTTTATGTCAAATCTCTGGGTTACACCTAAACGTATTATACAATGAAGTCTTTTCTATATTGATCACATTTTTTTTTTCTAAAAGAACAGGTTTTATTGCCTTGAGTAGATAAGAGATGTGGTTTCACCCCTAGACAGTGAAACTAGAATACCAGCGTAATCCTTCTTAATGCTTTCTTTGCTGCTTTAGCTGTGTAATCGTTTCCAAAAATATCTGTGTGGCTAGGGATCCAAGTGAGCTCAACAAGAGCTCCAATCGATTTCAATTGTTCACACAGCTGTATGACTTAAGAATATATCCTTTATCCTTATTTGGATTGCTAACAGAGACCCAGTAAAATCCTGTAGGATTTTATCTGTTTGTGTGAAACTGCCTCGCGAGTAATATTAACCTGACAGTTTAAAGCTGGGATAATACAATTACCTAGACCTAGATCTTGCATCCCTACTTACACCCGTGAGTACATAAAAAAACTCAGAAAGCATTGAGTAACTCACACGGAAAAAAAAAAAACAACCACTGTGATGAGGGGACACATAAATTAGTGTTTCCAAATTTACACAGCTGAAGTCAATGGGAATTTTCATGGGGGCATGATTAGGCCTCTAGGCAATTTGCATCCTTGGCCAAAATTAAAAGATGAGTACTCCACCAGCACAATATTAAAGTCAATATATCATATCTATGTAATTAAAATTAAAGACATTAATTTTTAGAATATTACAAGGCACAGATGAAGGGGAAAAGCGATTTTCACTGACAGGTTACTGATTCATGTAATTTTAACTGTACCAATGTATACTAAAGTTTTAAGGACTAGTGACATTATGACTAAGTCATCAGAGCTAACATGTGCAACGACAACACTGGGAGCCAAAAAGTTTAGCTTTCTGTTTGTCATGGAAAATACAAGTTACTTTTTCATTTAGAGTGTTTCTTGATCATGAAATTTATATTGTGTTGAATTGCACATCTGACCTCCCACAAGGCCTCTTCTGAAGAAGAAAATGAGGTCTTCCCACCTGCCATGCTAGTGAGTACCATCAGGCTCCCAGAGCAATATAAGGCCAGACAGAAAGTATTTTGCTCAGTCACACCAAAAAAACAGTGCTTAAATATTTTCTATCAAAAATTGCATAGATGATGCAAAGAAAAAGTGGTCATTATCAACACTTTGCTTCAACTATGAAAGAGATATAAAAAATATTTATTGATATGAGGTTTAACTGTTTGGCTTGATAGGGGTCAAGTGTTTGTCACACCCTGAAAACACTGGCACGAGGCCTTAAAAGCACTATGACTGTTGGCTTACATATTTCCATTGTTCTGAGGTGATCTGTCTTGATTGCTGGGACAAGAATAAGCTCTTACAACAGTGTGCTACACTCCTTAGAACATAGCAGGCTTCTACATTGCTTTTCAGCTAAAGAAGACTAAGACCAAGGTGATCTTAACAACTGTTTCTTCTATTTATTCACATTATGTTCAAAGTACTTCATCCAGTTTTGCCAAGTGATGCAGCACTGATGAGTCCCTTTCAAAGAGTTTTCCAGGAAGTATATGACAGTAGAGTTATCTACAACATGGAATTGTGTATCAGCAGCACAAAACCTCTGTAAGTGAAGAAAATTCTGCTGTATGGTGCATTTTTTCTATCTTTACAGAAAATCTCTTCTAATAGTTCTTCGTTTTCTTACTATAAATCTAACATAGTGTTACTTGCACCTAAACAAACTTCCTTAAAATGTATTTCATAATGTGTTTTTCAGTGGGTCTGCAGGACCATATACTAGTTTCATGGACTGTCCACATTGCCTCCTTTGTCTTTATATTTGCATTTCTGTTCACAATGCACTTTCCTTTGAAGATACTATTGTTTTTACTTCAGTGGCACTACCATTTCACACTCCTACAGTTCCACTGCTGGCCTGTATTTCTGTATTTGTTTTCTGCCTGTTTACAATAGAACAACAATTCTGGAAAGAGGGAGAGACCTACTCAATCTGGCATAGAATCATAGAATCATAGAATCATTTAGGCTGGAAGGTACCTTTAGAGGTCATCTAGTCCAACCCCCCCTGCGGTGAGCAGGGACATCTCCAACTAGATAAGGTTGCTCAGAGCCCCATCCAGCCTCACCTTGAATGCCTCCAGGGATGGGGCTTCCACCACCTCTCTGGGCAACATGTTCCAGTGCTTCACCACCCTCATTGTAAAAAAATTTTTCCTTATGTCAAGTCTAAATCTACCCTCTTTTAGTTTAAAACTGTTACCCCTTGTTCTGTCACAGCAGACCTTCCTAAAAAGTCTGTCCCCATCTCTCATATAGGCCCCCTTCAGGTATTGGAAGGTCGCAATGAGGTCACCTCGAAGCCTCCTCTTCTCCAGGCTGAACAACCCCAACTCTCTCAGCCTCTCTTCATAGGAGAGGTGCTCCAGCCCTCGGATCATTTTCGTTGCCCTCCTCTGGACCTTCTCCAACAGGTCCATGTCTTTCCTTCGCTGAGGGCTCCAGAGCTGGATGCAATACTCAAGGAGGGGTCTGACCAGTGCGGAGTAGAGGGGCAGAATTACCTCCCTCGTCCTGCTGGCCACACTGCTCTTGATGCAGCCCATGCATGCTTTCTCCCAGTTTGCAGTGTATTTTGTATGATATAAAGTCCCCCTCCAGTTAAGTATGTTTTTAGGACCAATTTGCAAGATTTTTAGGTAGCTGAATGAGATTTTTGTCCTGTGATGGCTAGGTGTATATAACTAAATATATATCATGAAATATGGTGCAGTTATAATAAAAATACCAACATACCGTTCATCTCCCTTTTGTGCATCCATTTGCAATTATTCACATATACACTTCTGAGTTTATAACGGATCATTGCAATATTAATTATTTAATAATATATAATACAATGGGGTTTTTATCTCCAGTTCAATCACTGTCATTTAAAAGGTATATCTTTTCTCTGTCCTATATCTGAGCACACTTAAAATGAATATTTTTTTGTGACAATCAATGTTAACAACTTTTTGTGAAGATCACACATTCAACAAACACCTGTCTATTAACTTTTGCTATTGTAACTGGATAATTTCTCCTTAGGTTATTTAACTTTCTACTGTTGTTTTTCCCAATTACAGCTAAAATAGCCAGGAAAAAATCCTTTAGGGAAAAAGACCTTTCAATATTATTTCCTAATGACATTTGTGAAACAAGTCCACATAATACAATTCCATATCAACATGACATACCTGGGCATCCGTTAAGTGTACATCTGAGTATAGGACTAAAATGTAACAATAAATCAGATTTTTTCCAAAAAAACTGTTACACATTTAATTTCAAACAACCACAGATTTGTCAATACGGGATAGAAATTACATTCTACAAGACCAAAACAGTGATTTTTTTTTGTGGTTATCGAGAAGTTACATACTAAGTGACCACATGGCATGTAAAGGATGGGAGTACCAAGCCTTTTGGTTTTTTTAAAGCACATTAAAATCATTTAATTCCTTTTTCCCTGATAATTTTATAGTCTTGGATCTTATAAACAAAGCTCATCTTATATGTGAAACAGAACATATATAAATCTACATGGGAACTGCATATTCTTCTACTTAGTACAAAAAAAATATTCAGTATATGCAATTCTGATGATTTGAGATGGAATTTAAGAAACTGATTAAATCCATCCTCTCTTCTTGATGTGAGAAGCTTACATTAACCATCACGGTAGAAGTAATTTAACATTTAATGATTTTTTCTGTTTTAGAGATGTTTTGAAAATTTCATTTTTCCTAGTGTCAAACAGAAATAAATCCTATAAACTAGCTATAATAAACCAGCAGGAGTTTCCACTATGCCTGCAACATTTAACTAGGACAGTTACTTTCCTTACCGGCAGATGTTTTATAATTCACCAGAGTTTTACTGTGTAGTGCTATCGCACGCTGCAGAAAAGGCCACAATATGCATCTGGAGGGAAGAAACCCGCCTGAGGATTCCCTGACAGTGCTCTTAGCTCACAGCACCGTAGTAAAGCGCAGGATTCTCACTGCCATGAGGAAAGTTTGGCAGTCTGCTCCCTCACCCAGCGCACATCCAGACAACCAGGAGATGCACAAACACGTCCTGTGTCCAGGTAACACTCCTGCTTCTGTCTCATCTGCCCCTGCTCTCACTCAAACCCCTGAAAAGGAAGCTGCGTTTAAGACAGCACAAACCATGGAAAGGAACATGAACTTTTGGAAACAATTGAAAAAAACACCACTATACTCTACTCTGCTTTCTTTTGTGTTTGACTCAAACAACACTTCTGGACAGGAGCCAGTAAAAAGTCAGTGTTGACAGACAAGAATGGTTTGTGGTGCACCACAATGTTCTCTCTTCCCCATTTGAAACTCGACCTTCTCCCTCCCAGGGCAGGCACTGACCCAGCTGAAGGCCAGACTGTGACACAAAGCTCCAGCCTGGAAGGAATGCTTTCCCATAAAGCAGGTGGTTAGATATCCTCCTTGTGCCCTCATTTCCGTGACATCTGTATTCACTCTTTTTATGCGACAGTCAGATCAGGCTCCTCAGAAGAGATAAGCTGCAGATCTCAGTAGGACTTAGGCATGAAAACAAAGCTACTTTTATGCAAGTTATTTTTAACATTTCTTTTCCACCCAGGAGATTTCATATTGAATATGGCTTCGTTGACTGTAGGGTGCTGTACAACCGAGAAACCAGAGCTATCAGAACATAGGAACCCATCTCCCCACCTGACTGGGAACACCAGGACTCCACTCCTTTGGGTCTCACCTTATAAGGCTGATGAAAGCCATGGCCAAGACTTCTTTGCTTGGTTCCACAGGGCGAGCCCTACAGCCTAGCAAGCATGGCATTGCTATTAAGAGCCCATAACCTTTGTACTACGTCTGCAGAGCCTTGGAGCTAGGACATGTCAGGAGGCTTTGTTTAGATTGTCTTGGCCTGCCTGGAGCTTTGTTTTAGCTAGCTGAGCTGTAACAGCAATTATTTACCTGCCAGGTGAATATTACCTAATCTGTTTCAGTTTTAGCTTAGCTTTGTAGGGTTGTGTATTATAATGCCTACAGTTACAGTACTTTTGAGATTTCTGTATATAATAGATAGTAGAGAAGCAGGAGTTATTTTGTGTAGAGGCAGCTATGACCTAGAATAAAACTAGTGTAGAGGATTATACAAGTAACGGATTGTAGTAGAGGTTTTGTAAGTGTGGAGACAGGATGAAACCAGAGGCTCCTGGGCTGTAAACAAATCACTAATGATCAATTACTGGTCATTAAGCCCTCGGGAGGCCAGTAAAACTAGTTTCATAGATAAAGAGAACAAAGAACAAATATTCCACACACGTAATAAAATATACTATATATAGTATATTTAGATATAAAGTGGAATTGTGAACCAATGAAGAAACAGCAACGTGCAGTACGTGCTAAGAAACCTATAAAAATAGCCCCAAGCAGATCCTGGAATAAGGTGGAAGAAATTCTCAGCAACACCATACTTCTTCCAGTGAAGAACTTGGGACACTAACAACACACTGAAACCCTCCCCCCTGCTTCTTGAGGACCGACGGAAGGGTGAGCATAACCCCAGAGAAAGGGGTAGAGACCGAGCAAATTGGTGTGTACAGGTATCAATTGCATCATGACTGGGAGTGAGCTATAATAATTGGAAAACTTGGAGTATTGGTTTTATCAAAATAGAACTAACAATAACTCTTTGATTAGACTGCTAATACCTGAATTAATTCTTGGATTCATATGTAAGGTTCGGGTTTTTAGCCCTCATAAACTGCATGGTGCATTTTGTTTGATGCATTTTGTACCCATGAAGCTTAGTTGTAATTGTGGATGCAACACAAAAACACATTAAGAAAGTTGTTATTCTCAGGAGCATATGGTCTATATGATGACAAAAAAATCAAGTGCATGAAACAGAAGTTGAAGTATGAGTTAGTACTAAACCAAGCATATTATCTACAGGAGGCAGAGATTACAGAGATAGTTCAGTTGTGCCTATTGCTTGGAAGAATAAATAAAACCTCCTTGGTTTAGAGAAGACAAACACTTTTTATTCTGACAGCTCTGTTTTCCCATTAGTGCTTCCCATGGCATTGCCATCAGATTGTTGACAGAAATGTGGTTTTGTAAGTATTAATTTCTAGAGGGGGTGGCTCTGTCCCTTAGGCCATAATTTTTGTCACAATAGAAGCAGCTTTTCAAATTGCTAAAATTATTCTTTCAGTTGACTTTGCTAGCAGAAATATGACAAATGCTTCTGAAATTTCTTATTAAGCAAATTTCATGGAGATATTTATTGTAACTTCCTGACTTTTTTTAAAAAAATGCAAAACACAGAGTACTCCTCTGAGCAAAATGCACACTTTTAAATAACTTATCGCAAAAATAACAGGATGTAGATGAGAACGAATGGTCAAGATGACAATACTGTAATACATGCCAGTTCCATTACTAGCATCTCTTACAGTCTACCTGAAACTTCTGCCTGTTTGGTTTTTGGCGTTTCTAAATAACAAAGTGGACTGGGGGGCTGGAGGACAGGAAGTTCAATTGAACTAGGTAGAAATTGTCCTTTTTTTCATATGCAGTCTTTTAGGGCTGCTGTCCACATATTTTCAGAGGACAACTGCCTGTGAAGTGCTATTTGTGAAACCTGAAAGTCTGCATCCTTACTTTTTCTGGGAGACCTCTCATTCCCTCTTCACTGAGTTAGCTGTAAAAACTACCTTCACAAAAAAATAATCTTAATGTGGCTGGGATACCGTCTGAGAAAGAAACCAGAGAAAAGCTTGCTGCTAATAATAAGCATACTTTAAAAAAAGTTGAAAGAATAAACAGATAAGCTAGAAGAAAGAGAAAAGGAGCAGAGAGAGCATGGTCAGTGCTGTGAGGTCAGTAAGAGGAAAGGGTGAAGGGAAGAGACTTTGAGGACAGAACATTTGTTGTTTTGCCAAGATCAAAAGCAAGACCTTTTGGAAGAATTATGTCATTTAATAAGAGCTCACAATCATTTCTGAAGAACTCAAACTCATCCTTTCCAGTGGGTTAGGTGTTATTACTCTCTCTCTCTACAAAAAAATGAAGACAGGTCAAAGGGCTTCATGTTCTCAATCCAGATGAAGACAGCTGAGCACTAGCCTTTCAGCCAGCCAAGGTCCTAGCTCTGGGCTTTGAGAGAGGAGAGAGACAGTGGGATACTTATCCGGGTCTGCTCACCCTTGGATCAATCCCAGCTTTGCACTTGCTCTCCAGGTGACAGCATTAGCACCAGCTAAAGCTGCTGTGTACACAACCCACTCTCCACATAGCATAGGCCAGTGCAACCTGGTTTCCTTAAAGAACAGATTTATGACCTTCCTTTCATTAATCTGAGCCACACTGCTCAAGTTCTGCTAGGTAAATGAGAGTAGTCATCCAGACAACTATCTTACCGGGTGAAACCAGCTCCTTGCATTGTTCAAATTACTTCCTCTTCTGTCTTCTTCTTGGTGGCCAAGCATAGCGATGATGGCCAGTGACATCATAAGCACTCAAAAGCCCTGCATAAAACTACTGAGGAGTCTCAGAGACCCGATAAGACTACAGACATTCAAGTCCTCTCTGTCATTGCCAAGCTGGCACCAGAAGTAGTTTACTAACTTAAGTAGCCTATTCATCTTCATGTCCCCTTCTTATTGCTCTCTGTCGTAATGCAGTACAAATCTTTTTTCTCTGATTAATTGTAATATTAATGTATCACTGGACAGAAGTTCTATCTTTCTTACAGTAGCATAGCTACAAAGATATCAGAATAATTTCTCCTAGGCTAAATGTTAACTTCAGTTTCTGTCTGTGTTTGCTGGTTATTGCTCACATGATAATGAAGTTCATCTCTTCAAAAGGAAAACAAAAGAGGGAAACAAAAATATATTCTGTTTGTCTAACTACCCAAAAGAAAAATGATGATTTCAAGCTCTTCCTGTTCTGGATGATACTGAGAAATATCTATTAAGAAGCCTGTGTCTGGAAAATTTATTTTTACAAGTTGTCAGGAAGGATTAAAGCAGGACACAAATACCATGCACATGCTGTCACAGCAAGTTTGACAGGGGACTTAGGCGCTGCAGAGCTCAGAGGAAGAGATTTAAACTAATGTAGTAATATTCGTTGGAGTAAGTGAAGAGTATGGATATGAAGAGATAGTATGGCTCAACTGTGACTTGATCATATGTTTGAGTATTTTGGCAGTAGGGGTGATTTTGTCAGCAACTGAACTCAGCAAAAAGTCTGGCTATGCCGGTGGTGTGATTACCTAGCTGCTGGAGTGAGGTGCCCAAAATGCATTTGGGGTTTTTGTATTCTTTCTGAGTCCAGCAAATTGACCACTTGATCTCTCCACATTTTATATGTTGTTATTATTAGAGTTAATATTTCTCTTTGCGTCTCATTTTTTAATTAGTTAGACAATAGCTGTAAAGACACTACATAAATAGGGTACAATAGTCTGGTATGGTTACTGGCAGAAGAAGTTCAAAAGCTTATTTTCTCTCTCACAAGCAATTCTAAATTTCAGAATATAGTTGCATCCCAAATGTGGGAAAAAGACAAAATGTTTCTTTTCAAAAGTGAATTTTTAAAAATAGTTTCATTTGAAAGATCTGTAACATTTTGCAGGTATATAATCATCCAGAAGAGATATTCAGCTTTCCAGAATACATCAAACACTTCTTGTTAATATCCCCTAAATACAACAGTTCAGCTTCATGGAATGGTAGCAAGTCCAGTAAGAAGTACTAAGCAGGAGAAAAATCATCATTCCTGACTCACGGATGTTAGTAAATAAACTTTTAAGAGAAAGCACTAGCTGTACTGGAATGCTTTGCTGGACACACATGACTTGTAGACCATGAGGATCTATTCAAAGTAACCTAGGCAGATTTCAGCTGAAAGGCATTACGGTCTGTAAATAAGTATTTCTTACATTAGCTTTCTTTTCCTAGCCCAATTTTGAAATTGTATCGGACATGAACACACAACCTAAAATACGGTAACCATTCTTGTGAAGTTCAAAGTATGGTGTCTCCAGTTGTTCAGGACACTTTCCCAATATGACACCATCACATTTGTGCAACATTCATACCTCCCCACATCCCATGGAAAAATACACCCTTCTAATGCCAGAAAGGATCAATCAGAAGCTCAGAATCTAGGCTTTGCTTTGGGCCATTGACTGAAACATTTCAATGTGTTTTGAAGTCTCTTTTTTTCACTGTAGTGGGATGTTCTTCCCAGAATACTACAGTTGCAAGTATTTTGCTTTCCATCTCACACAAAACCAGAGTACAGTTTATCTGTGAAATGCTAGGAAGTTAAAATCTTGCATATTGCTCCACACCAGGCAATAACTATATCTAAGATGTCAGAGGACATTTTGGCCTCCTGGTAGGCGCTGTTGTCAGCTGAGTATGTTCCCAGAAATTAAGTGAGCAATAGTGTCACATATTTGTTGTAATTTAAGGAAAGACTAATTAGAAATGAAGTAACAAGCTTGAATGCAGCAGGAACCCAGAGCAGCCTTCACAAATGCATGTACAAGAGCAATTTCTGTTCATGGGGTAGCATTATCTGCTGAAACAGAAAGGAAGACTGATACCAAATGGTACTACCATCTCAGAAATGGAAGTGACACTCTGAGAATAGATGACAAATACCACCTGATCTAAATTATCTTTATTTAACATACAAAACATGTTATTTTACCTGCATGTGTCTTCAGTGCCTTTAATCTCCATTTCAAAAACAAAATGGCAGGTAGCCAAAAAATAGAAAATAATGCTAAAAATGGAACAGCTCATACAGTTCCCATCTCCTACTGACACTATTATAAGTAAGACGTCCCTCTAGGATCTATCTTTAGTTATCTTTTGTGCATTGAAGAAGACTAATGAGACACAATGAAAACCTGAGACATCTCACACATATGTTTGTGACTGTAGTTCCTTTGCAGATATTAACTTCATAGTCAGGAATCCAAGAAAGATTTGGCCAAGCCAGGAACAGCAAATGGAAAAATGCTTCAGTCATTACTGACTTTCAGCCTCCCATGTGTCAGTCTCACTTCTGAAAAGAAAAATTATTCCTTTTCTCACACTCCTCACTTCTCAAACATTTTCTCAGAAGATGGTCGAAATGAAGCATGGTCAGGCTGGATGAGCTTAGTGATTTATGTAGAAAGAAAGAAGCTAGAAATGGCTGTCTCCTCCAAAAACTCACCAGTTCCCTATCTTTGAACATCTGATCACACCACAGCTCATCTCTGTATGTACATTTTTGGCTTGTGTTTTCACTCACAGAGCACCTTATGAAATGCTGTTTATCTTGGTCTGCAACTTCAAGCAACCTGTGCTGCTCACTTGCTTGCATGCCCAGCACTTCCCTCAGTCTTACAGATAAATCACTGTGCAAGAAAGAAAACTGAAGCTGTCAAAAGTTCTAGAGCTTATGCTCAGCAACAGTCTGGATATTCCCATTCTGTAGAAATTGATAGCAAACATTTGGAGTCAACTGCTTCAGCCTGAGCACATGAAGAAAGCAAACCATCACACAAAATAGTGTTAAGCAAAGTTCAAGAAAGTTTCTTGACTTTATTTGAAAGGGAAATATGATCTACTTTGCCTCTGAAACACAACCTCTTTTTTATTTGTTTTAAAATCAAGTTTCATAGAATAGCTTCAGGGCAAAGGATCATGAAGTTACTCTGAATTGTTTCCAGTCAGTGATGACACCATTGTACGGAAATCCCACAGATTTAACAGTGAGACCTGCATATGTGATGTTTTGAAGAATATGAGAATCATATGTTTATTGGTTCTGGGAAAGCTGTTCTCAAGCCAGCTACCCCTAAACACTAAGCACCCAGTTCTCCACTCCCAACAAACCACGCTTTGTGCAGAAATACCATGAGAGGGGGTAAAGAATACAGGACAAAGCTTATTTTTAAATCATGCTACTGCGTGCCCTGTTTTCAGGTAGAAATCCATCCTTTCCTGAGACTTGGCTTAACCAGTGTGCTTGATGGTGTTTTGTGATCTCTACTGTATAAATCCTGAAAGATGTGTTGAATACCATCCTGAATACCTTTGCAATTTTGGGCCTCAGAATAAGCACCTAGCATGAGATCTGGTTTATTATGTCCTCCAATTTGTGAAGACTGCACATAACAAAGAAAGGCTTTACAATGCTATAGCCAGAACTTTTGTTTCAGGTGCTAAAATTTTAAGGCACAATCCCAAGACTATACCTTCCCTGCCAAGGAAAACATAAAAACAAGTATATTTCAAAGTGGTATAACAGAGAGTTACAAATGTTTATCACCAACCTTGAGATTGCATTTATCAGTAAATCTCCATCAGCCTTCGAGGTGCCCCGTGGTATCCCTGTGGGCATGCTGGCTCCCCTAGGGCACTAGGACTGCTGCTCCCAGAGGAGAGATCTTAGTTGTGTGTCCTGAGACTCCTTGGTCTCAGTGTGTGTTTGCTGTCTGATGGAGATTTTGCAGCACAAAGTGACAGGCTCTGTGCCTCTTTTCTTCTCCTTCCCTTCTGGGGGTTTTTTAGAAGGTTGTCATCTCTTCTTCCACAATATTTCTGAGCCCGAGGAACAACCTCCTACAAACAACATGCAGCTTTGCAACAGCATTGCTCTTTTTTTTTTTCCCTAAAAAAGGAGCACAGGCA
>NW_009622840.1:30600-66954 GCF_000690535.1 Cariama cristata
GCAAGCAGGTCCTGCGATTTTCCGGACCTTTGGATGGGCAAGGCAAAAACAGAGAAGTGAGAGGAGAAGCAGAGGCAGAAACTGTGAGAAGTCCTGGGGAAGCCAGAGGAGGGACGGCAGGGAGTTGCCACCTGCACATGGAGGTGGGGGCTGTGCAGGAGGGGTGGCAAGGAGCTCCTGTCTCTTGGTGGCTGCAGGGGTCCTGGTTGCTTCCCATCCCAGGTCTGGAGGAGGTCCTGGGAGAAGACCAGCAGCCCAGACAAGTCTCCCAAAGGCAGATTACTGCAGAGGACAGTAGAGGGTTGCATTCGCAGCAAAGACCTTGGTGGTGATGGAAGAAAGAGCACGTCCACACTCCCCACATCAGACTGCGTGAGTGCCCGCAGGGCCTGGAGGAGGGAGATTTGGACCCAGCTGTGTGTGCAGACTGGTGGCCCTGCCCTTCCTCCTCCAGGGCCAAGAGGACCTGGATGTCAACCCTGGACCTGTGCAACCCAGCCAGAAGCAGTCCCATGCTCCCCTCCGGAGCCTGGCCAAGGTTACAGCAGGGAGCGGGTTGCTGCAGCAGGACCACGGCAGGGATAGGACTAACAGGCTGATTACCAGTGCTCTTGCCTGAAGGGCAAGGATGGAGCAGCCCTGCATGCCCCTGCAACTGCTCTGACACCCTGGCCCCGGGCTCATTCCATGCTGGGGAGGGTTTTGCTGCCTCAGTATCACACAGCCTGTGAGGGACCAGCAGCTCCCAGGGCCCTAGAGGATGTCTACGTGTCACCTGTCTCTGTACTGCTGCACAGTATTTTGATTCCTTTTTCCACTGCTTTATTGGACTGAGCACAAGGGACTGGACAAAATCTCTCTAAAAGCATAATTCCCTGCTTAAGTTTGTGTTTGTTGAACAGTTGCCTATTGTCAGGTATGCTAGGTCAACAAAAATAAATTTGACACACACAGTCTTCTGATCTCTTCTTGTCAGGGGCAAATAGTAACAGATAGTAAGGCTATCTCAGGAACAGGAGAATAATGGTTTGGAACACAAACAGACAGGAAGCGCAAATAAGCACATCCTCTCATGATTCAGTTTTTTTCCTGTCTTTCTGTAAATTCTTTCACTAGATATGGCCTTCACCATGTCCACACTACATAGGATATGCTTTATTCTCTTTCTAAACACAATTGCTTAGCTGAGACTCATGTACAAGGTGTCCCTGGCCTTTTCCTTATACGTTTGGATCCTGAAATTATCCGCACATATGCTTTGGAAGATCTTTCCCAGTAGTACTGTCAAGTTCACCACTCTCATGTTTTCAGGCTAAATTTAATCTTGCATTCATGATATGAATTGATTTCTGAAGCGTCTTAGCCTCAGTAACTATTGTTGCAATAAGAGAGATGTACAAATATCTCTCTGGATTTGGTTCCATTGTCAAATGCTCTGGAAATCCTGCTTGCAATTTCAAGGTTATATTGAAGCTGCAAGTCACACTCCATAACTGAAAAATAATGAAAAATAACCATTGGCCAGGCTCTGTTTGGTAATTCTTTATGATTTATAATCAGTTTCAAATAGCACTGGCCTTCAGTAAATAAAAATGTATGGTTTTGTTTATTTCCATGACTAAGATTAAATCAGGGTTTTTTTAATCTCTGAGTATAGCCAAGTTTTTTTAACTCATAAACTACTGTGATCATTTGGTTTTTCCACACTGTTTAAAAGGACTACATCAACATATGTCCCGAAATCCTCCAAGGATGATTTACTCTCAGGCCTGAAATGTCTAATTAATTCCTTCTATTTCTCAACTTTTTCAATAATTACATGTGAGATCATTGTGACAGCACTCTCAAGAAGCTACATTAGGTACATATTTCTCTTTACAATTCAGCAGCCAAATATTGTTGGAGAACACAAAGTGCTGAATATTTTCTGGTGATTTACTTGGGTTTTGTGCTAACTTTTCTTCAAGTATGTTATTATTTGTGTTACATGACATTTACAGTGTTGTTTGTCCAGCTTCAGCCCAGAAGCACAGTTTCTTTCCATGGCTGCTTCAAGCCAGTGTTTTTCATCAGATCTAAATGTCATCTGTATAAATCTTACTAACCTGAAAGGCATGAAAAATTTATCACGTTTTTCCTCAGGTGCCAAACGTAGCCTAAATAGACATCTGAGAAAATAGTTCAGCTCATAAAGGTTTCATGGAAGTTCAGAAAACCTTCTCTTTTCTTTTTCCTAATGTGAACACCCGCCAGGAGCCCCGTGATGTACTAGGGACAGAGAGGTATTTGTCAGTGATCATATCTCCCCTCAGTAGTGTAACAGGCCTGTTTTGTTCATTCAGGTCTACCTATGGACAAAAAAGGAGTTATATCCATCTTTTCTACAACTACAAGAACTACTTGGTTAGCTCCTCCAGTCATCCCAGCGCAATGAGTGTATCCAGCTCCTCCTTAAAGCATTGCCTTACAATGTGAAAGGATCACATAGGTGTGAGAATTGTTGGACAATTCAACACTTCATTGCATTTTTTAATATTCATGAGGTATTGATACATTGGGAAATAGTTTCAAATTATTTCTCAGCTATTTTGCTCATGTTCTTACACAGGTTTTAAATGCTTACATGAACTTGACCCTTTTTTCCATGTAGTATGAATTTGTACATTTATTTCTCATATATCTTCTGTAGGGTTAGCCTTGTGATTTTAAGCTCTGTAAGTCAACTGTCTTCCTTTCCACTCCCTGTAGGTTTTAATTTAAGTGTAATAACACTACTTTTGGCAACACATTAGTTGACAGGTCAGTTGAAAACAAATACTACACTGTTTAACCCCAGACATGTCCACTGCCTCAGTGCCCTTTGCTCCTGTAAGACATTCTGAGCCAGGTTATTCGCTTTGCCCATGCCATGGACAACTTGCTGAATTTTCCAAGCTCTTTCAAAGTGATACCACCTTTTTCACTTCCTGGATCTTTTGCAGTGGTTCAGGCATCACACTGGCTTGTGCTCTTTGTCTCAGTGCACAAGTGAGATGGGCTGTTCCTGTCTTTTAAATCCCAAACACGATCTGATCTCTTATCTAGAACTCAAGCTCTCAAAAATAGTTTCTTCAGCCCCAGTGCAGTCACAGATTGTTCTGAATGAAACTTTTTCTTGTCCTTTCTTATTTTTTTTTTAGAGATTACCTCTGTGTTTTGTATTCTCTATGCCTTTTCCTTCTGCATGTTTTCCTAGTTAGCTTCCAGTAAGTTTCCCAAAGGCAAGTTGATGCAAAAAATATTTTTCTTTTGCTTTCTTCCTCTTCACTGGCAGATATTGCTTGCAAATCTAGAGTGTAATATTATTTAAATTCCCTTCAATTAATTTTTCAAACTTACAAAATCTCAGTGCTATGGGATTCTTTTATCCCCTTTCTCCTACCTGGACTATGATCCTGTCCAGTGATCTCTTGATGCTCAAGGCACCTGTTTTGAATTATGTCCTGTTCCAAACAGATGTGTAACATCAAGAGCTTTGCATCCTCCCAGAGGTTTATCCCTTAAAGACTCATTTCTCAATAAGTAGACATCGCAGGCTCTGGCTCCACAGAATCCCTGTAGCTGCCAAGAATATCTAGAGAATATCAGAGATCAGGTACTTTCGACCATCCCCATGCCAAATTCCTTTCCACTCGATGTGACATTCTTACTGTCCCTACCCACAACTGGAATGGCACAGGAGAGCTGTGACACAACAAAAGCAGCTCTCCTTCCAGGCAAACAGTTGCTGTTGTGCTTCTACAACATTCTTGGCTTCTGCAGCTCTCAGGTTAGTCTTCCAAGACTGGGAGAACACAGCCAAACCTTAACTCTGGCCGATAGCCAAGGGGCAAGTCAGTGCCAGCATGACAAAAGCAACCACAGCTTCACCTCAGCTGTAAATACAAGGGCTGGGACTTTCCCTGAGACTTTGACGGGAAGTTATTTCACCCTGCACAGACAGACGAGGCTTGCAACATCCCCTTGTCTCATCCTCCCCTGTGCACTCACCCTAGCTTCCCCTACATAAATGCCAGCAAGGCTGTCAGGGTTTCTGCACTCTGCTCCAGGCAATAGGACCTCTCTGCAGCTCCTGCGGTCTCTCTTGCTCCAGCGCAAACAGCATCTCACCGGCTGGGAAGGCGCTGGCTTGCCTGGGGGGACTGCAGCAGGCTGAGTGCACAGGTGAGTTTTACACAGATGAGACACAGGTTTCTCTCACTTCTGCAGGTGGGAACAGGGAACAGAACGGCTAAACTGTCAACCTCAGAAGTTTAGGTGGGCTTGAACTTAAATTTTTAAGTCTCTTGATAAAATTTTACCCCAGCCTTTCTGCCTGCTAGACAAAAAAAAAATGCACAGCCCGGCCATGTGTCCTGGTTTTGTATCGACTTTATACAACCTATTAAGCACTAAGAGCTGATGATGATAAGGACATACTGAGACATAGGGAAGGATTTGTATCTGTAAAGTTAGGACAAACCAGAACATCAGATTAGTCAATTGGTCTTAAAAGAGCTTACATAGCACATAACAAGTTTATTTAATCTTCCAAAGGTGTTTGCTATAGTTAAAGAAGTGGAGAAAGCTTCTGCAAATAAGGATTGGTCAGTGGGTTTTAAATGATGAAGCTAGAAAGCTTCCCTAAGCCAGAGTCAAAATTCTGGTTTGAATTTTAGTTGCAAGTGCAGGTATTCCAAGGGTGTTTTATTTACTCCAACTCCTAAGTTATCATCAGTAACAGTTGGAACTAATGATTCTTTTCGCTTCTGGATTCACATGTGGATCTCATGTTTTCTCTTCCCTCTCAAGCAGCATACCAATTTTAATCCTGTTTAATATTTTATAAGCAAGGGACTTCAATGCTGCAGAAAGAAATGGATTTTTCTTAAATATTGTCTTATACCAGCTCCACATTATTAATTCAGGCAACATTTGCAGCTGTCAGAACCGTTCTTCATCTTTGATATAGGAAATTTTCATATCTCCTCTAAATCTGCCACACAAACTGTCACTCAGACTATAGGCCAATTTTTTCAAGACAGTTGAGACTTTATAAAATGATGTAATTACTGGAAGATGTAAATGCTTTTTTTGATGTGGCCTTGCTGAAGCTCCTAGATTTGTTAATAGCAATGGTTTAGACTGGCATGAAGTAGTACTGTAACTACATACCAAAATATTGCAATAGTCATTAAGAAATCAAGCATCCCTGTACTTTCTTCCTCTGTATTGGAATTTTCTTATACTAACATATTAAGCACTTTTCACATTTGTACAATTTTAGGCAAATGGCACATTTTTAAATTACTTCTCTTAGTTACAGGCAGAAATGATAAAGAGATAAGGAGTCTACTTCATGTTGAGAAATTATTCACAAAGTGTGTTGCCTACATTGGTGTTTTATTTCAGAGCAGGAGCTCTCTTTGAAACTGGCTCTGCTGCCCTCTGCCACGTACCATGCTGTTCCACATCGCAGAGCTGGCTGGGGACATGCAGTCTGGGCTGCTCTTGGGTGAAACAAAACAATCCCACCACTAATGGCAATTAAGCTCACAGGACCTGACCAGAGCTAGTCCAAAGTAAAAACCCCAGCAATGTGGCTAGTGTGGGCGTTGGGTGCTCAGAACCACCTTTTCCTCCTTACAAACCCAGTACCTCAAAAATACAGACAGCAACTGAGGGTTGTTTTCAGGGAGTGTATTTAAAATCTGCATATTTTAAGGCCTCCCTCACTGCTTCCCAGTCTACTTTTATTAAAACCTGTTTATTTGGTAACTTCAAGATTTGAGCCATTCTCATTTCTTTCATTCCGTTCTTAGTTACAGTGCTAACAGAGTGGAACTGCAACATTTTAAATATTTTATTTTGTGTGGGGCATTTTACAGGTATTGGCATCTCAACTTCATTTTTATTCTGTTTAGATTTTAATGTATATTGATATTGGTTTTTGAAAGCTGTTTTGGGGGGAAGAAAAGGTAGGGACAGGTATTTGAATGTCACTTTTACAGATGTTTATTGCAGTTCAAATGTGGGGGGTTTTGTCCCTGCATGCTCTAAAACAAAAAATTTGACATCACTGTTTAGACCCATATACTCTCTTCTTTTTCAAAATTTCTCCAACACGTATTCCCCTTAGTGAGAGCACGGCCAATTAAATAGTAAATTCACTTACTTGATGTCATAGACGGGGCTTTCAGAAAGGAGCGCACTCTCAAATGTCCTCGTGGAGCATTTTCTGGGCTGCAAACAACAGCCCTCTCCTACCCTCTGCTGTGGTTTGGCAGGGTGCTCTGGCAGGACTGCAGCGAGCAGTGGGTGGCAGCTCGGGTAGGCACTGGTTATATCGGTCCTTCTTGGAAACAGAGGAGGAGCAGGAATAGCTGCCAGCAAAAGCATTAATTAGAGGACTGACCAAGCTGCCTCCCAGCCTCATAGTGACTACTGAGTACAGCCCTGGAGACACAACTGCAAAACTGGCTTCAAGGTATTTTTTTTACTTTACTAAAATATTGAGGCGACCATCTCCTGGTGGGATTACCGGAGGAATGCTGTAACTTTGGTGGTGGCGGTGTGCTGGAGGCACAGGTTCAGGCTACCTGGTTCAGGACCACTCTTCTCACGCTTTGCTGAGCTGCTTTGCGTGTTGTGCTGGCAAAGTGCTGCAGATCATCTTGGTTCAGCAACAAGGTTAGGTCTAAACCTCCACTAGGAGATGCAGATCCCATGACTTGCTTAGGAAAACATGAGGTTAAGATTAAATCAGGAGTGAGGACAGGTTCTCAGCTCTGGATGATTTCCCTCCGTGTGCTTTTCCCACCAGGACAAATCCAAATGTGCAGAAAAAGCACTTCCATGAACAGCATGATATCCCATAAAAATGAGAATATTAATAGATTTCATTTGAATTCTACAACCTGAACCACACCAGAGCTTCACAGAACTTGTCACTTCAAAGGTGCTTAATTATAATAATCTGCTACAAACTCCTTGATCAATGGTGGAAGCGGCTCAGCCATCCACCTCCAACAAGTTACGGCACCTGAGGACTGGGATCAAAGTGTTTTACTGCTGCCTGTCACCCATCCATTAGCGATATCAACTATGTGAGCAAGTTTCTGTAGGTCTCTAGATAAACAAGCCTTAACCGCTAAGAAATTTAGTGGAGAGGTTGATTGCCAAAGAGCAAAACACTTCTGGTATCATTAGAGCACAGAAATGTTTGACAAAGATTTTCTCTGGGGTGGTCCCATGCTACAAGGATCGTGAGAGCAGGAAATACGTAAAAAGACATAAGTACTCACAACAAGTGGATAATTATGCAATAATCATAACAGTATAAAATGGTAATGCAATAAAGACAATGGGTTTATTCAGAAAACGCAGTCCCTCATTTTGTATTGCATTTCCTTGCTGGAGCTGCAAGAGAGGGTCACCCTGCAGGAGGGAATTATTTTGTCCAATTAGGCAATTACAAAAGCAGCATGACACTTCATTTCATACCTCCTGGTACCCTCTTCTTTCCTCTTCAGCTAAGTTTAGTAAGAACACATAAGCTTTAAATTTGTCTCTGCTCTATATCATGTCCCAAATATCCAGCTTCTCCTTCACTCCAATTGCTTAGATAGGGCCTGGCACGCTCCTTTCTTTCTCATTGCATGGTCTTGACGTGCAGAACCAACAGCGTAACTTCTGCTTTGACCCCACAAATTTCACAGGGGCAGGAACAAGAGATACTCAGTAGCCCTGACTGAGACCCAGGAGCAAATAGAAGACAGAAACCAGGGAGACTTCTCTCTGAAGGTGGTGGCCTCTGCGTAAGAGGACTCCGGCACCAGACATTTGTAAGAGAACTTGTGTAGGGTTTCCTAATGCCCCTATGCAGTGACCATGGCACAGGATAACCCCGGCTGCCCTGTGCTGCACTGCGAGCAATTTGGTGGCAATGCTGTGCTCCAAGAGCAGTAGCTCACAGGCAGTACCCTGGCAGAGAGGTTTCGTTTGTACCAACGCCTGGGCTAGGAGCCAAGGTAATGACCCACTGCTGAGCATGCCCGTCCCCGCTTGCCAGGCTAGGGAATTAGCAGCAGCAGCTCAGGCATCTGCAAAACCTGAGCTGAACTCTAAGGGAGCTTTGGTCGAAAAAAAATAATAAACCAGATATTTCCATTTCTCAGTATAGGATGCTGCTCTGAACGGTCCTGCAAATTTTTTATTAATCTCACCTCTGAGGTTCTTTTTATTTTAAAAATATGTTTTTAAACTCAAGCTTCTCAGCAGTTAATTTCCGAAGCCTGTAGCTTAAGGTTGTTGCTTAAACAGTCCTGAAATCATTGGCTCAGTAAGAAGGGGACTTTCTTCCATCTTCAGACGAACTAGTTTTTAAAAGACTGCCTGATAAGAATTTTTCCTTGCTGATTGTCTCTTTATTTTTGTGAGGAACATAATTTCTTTATTTCTGAAAATATCAGTGTCCATTTTGTCCTGAAGGCAGGCATGTCTCTGCAGATGCCACTCGATCGCAGTCAGGTAGGAGAGGAAAATCTTCAAGTCCATGTAAAAGAAAGAAAGGAAATCAAAAGGAGCAAGTGAATGCATTTAATGTACTTCATATTAAGTGAATAAGGGGGCTGATAAAGTTATCCACTGTTAAATTGCCTGTCTTTAAATACATTTTAGAGTATAGGCTTGTGTCAGCAAGAACACAGATTAATGAACTTTCTGTAAAATCTACTTGGCCCCATTCCAGACATGTTGCAAATCCACATATATTTGTTTTGGCAAGAAAACTTCATATTCATGCTCCTTTTTCTTAAATCTTTCATCATACTCTCTCTCTCACTCCTCAGATTTCTAAGAGCGTAAGACAGTCACTGTAAACTTCATCACTATGCCATGGCAGCCACCTCACCTTTGATTTTATCACAGGTGTTACGAAGCAACTGGGCTTCATTTTCTTCCTGCTTGTGCCAACCAGGTCCAAAAGCAAGCTAACCAAAAATCAACAATTCCATTAGTGTAAATGGGAGGAGAGTCAGGCTTGTCACACACTCCTAGAGCTCATAATAAATACATGGCTTGAATTCTTACATTTTTAGTGCTCTGAAGGTCTGGTTTTGGTTGGTTACTGGTGAAATGCCAGCTAATTCCAGTCTCAGTGTATCCTACTCATGGGCTGTCAGTAAAAGCATCTCAAATAACATCCCCTGCCTCGCCCTCTGTGCCTTTTGACAGAGCAAAACCACATAGGGTCACAACTGAAGAGCCATTTCTCACTTTTTCTTCTCTTTTGGTGGTACAGATATGTATGTGGGTGTGTGTACATTGTGAATTTTTTAGGGTGGCCATTATTTTAGCCTGATTTCTGTAGGAAGTGAGATTTCTCTGATCATGTGGAGGCATGTGATTGCATGTATGTTAACATGTGTTCCTCAACCATTTCTTTAGTGATGGTTTCAAACAAATACACCAGAAGGAGAAAGGGCTCTGTTTTCCTTATGTTGCATGAAAAAAAAGGCAGCTGAAGACTTCACAGAGAGTCCTGAAAAATGAAAGACTATATTGTGACTATATACACTTAAAAGACCTAAAAATCCACAAGAAGAAATGTTATAGGAGTCATCTCCTGTGACTGGAAACAGCTTCAATCAGCACTTGTAATCAGCCAAGAAACAGAAACCCCTAGGAAGCCAGGTTTCATTATTTCTAGTGTTATTTCTCTGTGAGACAGAGCTACTTGTTAATGTCTCTAAATGGCAGATAAAAGATGCTCAGAAGAATAGCTTCAAAGTGAGGGGAGGACTCAGCAGGAGTCCAGGAGGTGCTTCTCCACACGTGATGGATCTGAAAATGTGTCTTTCAAGGTCTCAGGACATCTCCTTGGCCAACTGGGATAAATGCAGTTCCCCCTGTGCTGTAGACAGGTCTGTTTCTCCTTCTCACACTTGCTCATCTTCAGCTGTTGTATGAAATATTTTCATTCTCCTTGCAGTTGACTAGGCTGGATTAAAGCTTAATACCTACACACCTCAGAACAGTACAACAGCCCCGAAAAGACTGAGGAAATTACTCAAGTTATAGTTGGGTCTTACATGTTTATGGGAGCAGCTGGAGGTGATGAGATTTCCAGCCCTCTCTGTACTTTGCTATGATTTAGACAACATTAAGCACATCTATTTAGGCCTATACTTCATCTGTTTGAAGAGCCTCCAGGCAGCTTTAATGTTCTCCTGATAAAAAGTGAAGATGTGGGAAACGCAATGTCCTCTGTAGGAGGATTTATTGTCTCAAACAATTATTTTTTATCAGCTTTGTCAAAACTTGGAGCCCAGGATTTTCTGCTGAGAAGAACAGCAGATATTCATTTGCTTGAGAGAAAATTCATGAATAATTTGTTGTAATATGTTTGTTAGGAGTTATTCTGCTATTTTCTTTATGTGTTTAAGTATTGGATTAATCATGGGAGAGTAGTTTAGCCACATGCCTTTCAGTTTTAGGTATATTAAGCAACAGAAAATGCAGTTTATAATTTAGGGCAGATTTGGCTCTACAACTGTCAGCTTATAAGAAACAGTATTTGTTATACAGCGCATTCTCTCACTCTCTGTGGGAATGGTAAAATGAAATTTTAAGTAAATGAGATTGCCTCAGAGTAGTGTACATGTCTTTCTGGGGAGACTTTTTAAATCACATTTCACCTGTTTTCCAAGCTACACCAAGTTTACTGAGTATTATGCATGTGTGAAATACTTCACAGAGATACTTCCAAAGCTGCAGTACTACATATGCAAGAAATGAACTATTAATCACTCTCTTTTTCTACTGTTTTTAATGGACTACTATATGTAATTTTAGTGTACTAGGGCACTTTTGTCTAATGTACACCTTTTGATCATAGATGACAAGACAAAGCAGGATTCTTATTTACAAAAAAAACCAAAACACAACAGTGGGGACGACTTCTACTTCCCAGTATATACAATAATGAGAATTAACTCTATTCCTGAAAGAAACTGTTTAACTTCGGAGAACTTCACAGCATGGGAAACTAAAAATTATCAATGAAAAAAGTATAATTCCAGAGAAAAATATGTACTCATCAGGTATACAGGGATTTGAAGGAAACAATGAAAAAATAGATTTGATATTAAAAAAAGAAAACAAACAAACAAACCAACAAACCACGGCCACTTCCACTGCTTTTGACACTCTTGGTTGTAGGCACTGTTCTTCACTGCCACGGGCGAGTACATGCCATTAGCGCGGTGTCAAAGTACCACTTGTGGTTACCACAAATGCAGCTCACCCATGATTGAGAAGGTTGTATGTTTATCACATAGGGAGGGGATCAGGTGTACACAGAGGCATTGGGGAAGCAAACCTGTTTGAACGTGTTTAGTCCATTCAAAGAAGTATGAGGAGGGTCTGCAGGACACCTCCAAAGGGTTTATTTTCACCAGTTCGTCCATAAATGCCAATTCAAGATCAGCTCAGAGTTGCCCAGCAGGATTAAGACATGTAATCACATCAAGTCTGATGGCATGCGGGCCGTTCTTTGTAGTGGTGGTGAGAATCTGGTTTCAAAGTGTTTTGGAAGAGACACGGTCTGCATCTCTGTTGGTGAAATGAGTTGCGACATGTTCAGCCCTGCCTGCGTGGTTCAAACTATGTAAAAAAGTTCTTGAACCCGTGTAAGGAACTCCATGTTTTCAGGTGCTTCCTGACCAGAGAGATACAGAGCTTTGGCTAAAAAAGACCTTCATCAGAGGCTTGAGGACTTATCTATGTGGATGCTGTGTGAGAAAGTTCAGCTGATCCTTGCTGTAATGACAAGAGATTTGGGAAAAAAAGAAAACAGATACAGACAAATCCTCTGTGTTAAAAGAGCAGTGGAGTTAAGGTGAGATGTAAGAAGTCATGTCAGCAGCTTAAAATGAGGTCTACAGGGGGGCATAGTCTGAACCCAAACAACTTATCCCAGATGTCCTGGTTTCACTACTGTACAAGCAGAGTTAAACACCAAAGGTTAGTGAACCTGAGGGAAGAATTAACTACTTCGTGCAGCAGGACACTATTAGAGTTCAGCTGTGCAATGGACTAAATTTAATGAGCTCCAAAGCATCAACCCAAGTGTGTCCCCATCATTACAGAAAAATAACCCTTTTGAAATCTGGAGAAAGCTTTTTCTAGAAAGGTGAACCTAGAAAACAGACTGCTCATGGCGATATTCTAGTACATGAATCACTGGAATATGCAGTCAATACTGTTGTCATGACTCATGTATAACTGTGTATGAATTCACACAGATGAATCTACCCCCAGCATGCTATATAATTGGCCAGATGTAGTATGTCAGGACATTTATTTGCCTCCAGAATGTTGTACGAGAACAATGGCAAGCTGCTCCAGAGAGGCCATTCTGGTGCCTAGCAGTGTTTATTATTTGCATAGTGTAACAGAGACCCTGCTGTTATTTACAAGGAAATAGCAGTCAAAATACTTAGTTTACATAGAAAGATGGCCTTTGATACTTCACTTTTTAAAGTTACGCTCCCATAATATTTGTTCTGCATATAATCTTTATGACCACCTTTGGGATTATATTTTTTACAATGTACTTAAAAAGCAAAAAAAGAAGATTATAAATGGATCAGTGTTGTAGATCTTGAGACTAGTTCCTACGGTGGACAACACCATAACCTACCTGGATCACAGCTGTGCTGGCCATTAACTCTCTTCTTATTCTTCTTATAAACCTTTCTTTTACATGGCTATGGAACAAACTCCTGGCAATTCTTTGGCCATTTATTGTCTCATAGTCCTTATATCCTGCTTCATCTTCTAAACTTTTGCCCTGAATCAAAAGGTAGAAGAACATAGATCCAGTAGAAGGCTTTGGAAAATGACAGAGGGGAAAATGTAGAGGTTCTGTGATGGCTGGGAGCCACCACAGGCCACCAGACGATCAAGTGCTCAAAAATGGACTTGTCCACCTAATAGAATAATAAGCAGAGTATACTAGATTCTGAAGGTGGGAAGGTGATGTTCCATGAGAAGTACAATTTGAGAGGAAAATGAAGCCAGAAGATTTGGCAGCTGCTTAAAGAAACTATATTAAAAGCAGAGACATAAAAATTGTAATGCAGAACAAGGACTGCAGTAAAACAGCCACATGGCTGGAGCTGTGAGTTCTTCAGAAACTTCAAACTCAAATAGCATACATAAGTCAAAATCTATGGACAAGCACAGAAGAATAGTACTAATATGTTGATAAGATTTGAAAAGCCACAGCACAAAAAGAAAAGTAATTAGTAAGACACATCTAAAATAACAAGAATTTTCCTGTAAAAACATAAGCTGTTAAGCAAAAATCAAGGAGAGAATTGATCCACCATTGAACTGAGAGAAAGATATTGACTAATGACTCCAAAAAAGCCAACTCTGTAATGCCTATTTTGCTCTTTCTTCTTCATGAGTCAACCATGATAAAAGGGTTTACATCAGTAGCAAAGAACTGAAAATTCTGGCTAGATGACAGAAGAAAGAGATTAGGCCGTGCTCAGGTGAGTTAAATGACCTGACACCAGCGAGGCTGATGGAATTCACCTCACATTGTTTAGGGGATAACTGAAGCTTTTCCACAGCCATTAATAACTATCTTTAAGAACTCTGTGGAACAGGTAAAGTTTTGAAAGACTGGAAAGGCAAGAATAACAGCTATCTTTAAAAGTGAGAAGAAAGAGGAGGTGCAGAATTATGGCCCAATCCATCTAAGTACAATTCTCAAACAAATAGAGGAAGCAAATAGAAGATAAGAAAGAAACGGGTTATAGGCACATGGATTAATCAAGAACAAACCATTCCAAACCAACTTCATTTCCTCTTATAACAGGATAACAGACCTTGTGAATCACAGAGGCTATACAACTTGACAGGAGTGAAGTTTTTAGTATGGTAAATGTTAGAGAAGATTTTCAAAAGCATACTAGGAAAAAGCACTCTAGATTAAACTAATATAAGGTACGGTTCTGCAGAACTAGCAAAAGAAACATTTTCAGTCTTTCAATTAATCATTGTCAAAATGGAAGACTACATTTACTGCAGATATACAGGGGGTCTCTCCTGGCAAAAGTCCTGTTCCAGAATTTCATTAAATGGCGTAGATGCCGAATAGACAATATGCTTATTAAAGCTGACAATCTGACAAAGTTGAAAAGGGCTGCACACACATTAGAGGACAGGCTTGGAAATCAAAATTATCTTGACAAATTGAAGGTACAGTTTGAAAAACTACAGTGTTATTCAACAGGGACAAGTGCGTGACACAGCTCTGAGTCACAAAAAACTACAGAAGCTGAGGATGGAGCAAGTGGCGTGGGAGCAGTCCAGTTAAAGGATTGGGTGTAACAGGATGCATTTACATTAGTATTTCAGTTCTGATCAGATGTAGATGCAGATGACCACTTTTTGACTTTTGCTTTACACCACAGAGAGCTCTTGGAGCATACGAAACTAGATTCCTTTCCACAAAAGCTGAGCCAGAAGACATGCTTTAGATGCACCCTGATGTACTGCAGCTGTTAGTGGGCACTCAGGCTGTGGTACTAGACCAAAGTTAGTCCAAGGTGGAAATCTCTGACACAAGGATAGTGTGAACACCATGTCCTCAGCACCAGCTGTTTCACTCCACATCTTGGTTCCTGTTGCCACACACTACTTGTTAAAGTACTCAGCCTCAATGCATCACAAGCTGACTATGAATCAGCTGTGTTATGAATAAGACAAATGTGACAGTGGGATGATGTGTTGTCTATGAGTCAAGTGAAGCAATCTTTTTCTATCTGGTAAGATCTCAGCAAGAGTACTGCATTCAGTTTTAACACCATACTTTTAATTAACAGTTGGAGTAGTTTAGCCTAGAAAGATCAGAAGAAAGCCATGAGAAAGATCACCACTCTCAGAAGCATGAGTTGTAAGGAAAGATCTGGGGTTGTTTTATCTAGGAAGAAAAGGGTGAAATGTAACAGCTTTCTTGTCCAACAAAGGCTGCAGCAAAAAGAAGGGGGATAAGTGGACATCTGTGTCTACTGTGGAGGAGGCACTATAGATTACACATAGGAAAATCTGCCTAATAGCATGGCTGACAAAGCAGTAAGCAAGGAAGACTTCAGCATCCCCAACACAAAAAAGTTTTACAAACAGGTTAGGCAAGCATCTGTCAGACTTGGTTTAAACATAGTTCATCCTGCCTTAGGGAGGGAGATGGACTAGATAATCTTTTGAGATCACTACTGGAGTTATTTGTTTTGCTTCTTTTTTTAAATGTAAATAGTAAAATTACGCTTTCCTGCTCCTTTCATCTTGTCTTTCTACCTTTTGAATCATTCCACTGATCTACCATCTGCCATTTCATGTTATATCTTTCTGATCTTTCCATTATCCATCCCAATCTATGTCTCGGTCTCCTCTACCTTTCTGCTTTTGGCACTGTACTTCATCTGTGGCATTGCTTCTGCTAGGAAATCCCTCCTTTTTCCCATGTGCAAAGCAATGTGCCTGTCTTCTTACAAATTCTGACATAATCAAAGTATTTACATATAACTGTTGAACTAAACATCATACCTTCATTCAGTTCCCGTAGTGTTTATACAGTGAGTAGAAATGACAGTTTTGCAGTTAGCTTCTTTTTTTCTTTCAGCACCTCCTTTTATCATTACTAATCAAATAAACTCAGAGATTACCATCATTTTCCTTAAAATAGGATAATTCAGTGTATAAGAATATAGCAACAATGCAGAAGAGAAAGGACACACTTAATCATTACAGAAGCTTACATGGATTATCTTTCAAATAACAAAAGGCATCACTAGTGCTCTAATGTTAGGGGGATCGATATAAGCAAACATATTATGTATGGATACATAATATGGATTTTTCTCGGATAACATATGGCTACGTATATAAAAGAACAGATAATGATTACTACATGTTTCTTTGCTGGCATTTCTGCTTTACTCTGGCACTTTGAGAGCGCTCAGCATAATCCATGGGCACAGAGCAGACCCCCACTGCCGTGGGCTGCTTACTGAGACCCCGGTGTCAGCCTTTGGGCTGAGCTCCCAGACATCAGACTGGACCTGTGTCCCTTTTGATGTACTTCTGCCTCGCATCTTTCACACTGATGTATGACAATAAAACACTGCGTCCTACAGAAAATTGCTATCTTCTCACATTGCAGCTATCGCTGTCATGGACTCTGGGAGACCATTTTCCTTGTTTTGACTTTACAGCCATCCAGTTGCCATCAAAGGCTGCATTTTCTTCACATACACACAGCAAAGCCAGAATTTATCTATGCACCATCTATGTGCTCATAACCTACCATCTGAATTAACCTCCAGAAGTTCACTGCAAAGCCCACAATCTTCTTTTAGTTCAACAACAGCCAGCTGGCACAAAGACTTTTTGGAAGGAAGGAAAAAAAAAGGATTCAATGGAGAAAATTAATTTAATTCTGTCTTTGTTAGGAGGCCTGGGATTTAAAAGCAAACTTGTCTTGTCTTACATGTGATTTTCAGAAGTAGCAGCTGTACTATTAAATTAATATCAGTTTTACAATATACTTAATTTGTTAAAACATTCATTGGTGATCAGTTTATTTCTAATATATAAAAGCTATGGGCATCCCTATTAAGTAACTCTTAAACAGAAAAGGTAAATTATGCTTACTTTATTCAAGCAAATTGTCTCTCTTGTTAAAAATGGTATTCAGCTAAATTACACCACCAGTACTAAAGGCAGCTTTAACTCTCTTCAGCTTTCTATGGAATAATATTCACTGCCTTGTACAAGTCCCTTTACATCTTAGATAGCGCTCCAAGAAACTGTATTTTGAAAAAAAAAAGAATGTTCCTTACATTAATTTTTCTTTTCTTCTCCCTCTTTTTCTCTTTTCTGGCAAGACAAGCTCTGTGTTCACTAGCAAATGAGATGTTCAGTATTAGTGAACAACAGAAGCACTTCATAAACTTATTTCTTGCTGGTGGATCCATTTCTATATTAAATACTTTTATAAGCTTAAACAAAACAAAACTTTAACGGATAGACCAAATATATTACCTGATAACATCCATTTGAGTTTTGGGGGTTTGCAGTCTTACTTTGGAGAGGAAAATTATTTGCATAATTCACTCAGCAATAACTTCATGATTTCTTGAGGGCAAATACAAAAGTTTTCAATCAGATCATCAGGTGTTTTGCTCTTCATTTTAGATAGGAGCCTACTTTGTTAAAAGGGAAAATTAAGAAAGGAAAGTTGAGTCTTCTTCGGTTCTGAGTTGGACCATTTATTAGTATTACATATGCAACTCTTCTGTTCTTTTTGAAATACAGACTATCCCCAAAAAGGAATTTTACAGCTTTAGTCACATTAGAGCCTCCTGGGACAATAACAAAGTCCTCAGAGAATGATTTTTAAATATGTCAAAGGACTTCGCATTTGTATGCATGTGTCAGAGCACGCCAATATGCAAGAGGCATTCAGATGGGTCCCTTTGAGGCTCTCTTTTCATGCTCAGTGTGTCACTTGACGAAGTACACAGCGTCCAGCTGGGTAGCTGGGCCTGCGGCTTCAGGAGAGCTGGGGTTAACACCCTGCTGCACTGCAAAGCCTCTCGTGGAACCTGCATGAGCCACACAGACCACGAGCACACAGATCCTCGGGCCCTCCTCTGCCTGATTCAATGCCTTCCCCTAATGACCACAAGCAAACTCTCCTGGCAGCTCTCTAAATCCCAGCGCTCCCACAGCTCATTCATTGCAAGAACAGTGCTAAGCAGGCATGGGTGCCAGCTGAGGGCTGGCTAGCTACATACAGAACTGCTTCAAGCCAAAATCTTCACATGTGATTCTCAGAATAAGCACTTCTCTGTCTATCTTGCTAGTGAAGCTTACACCCTACAGCACAGGCCAAAAGGATGCATGCATCCTTGACTCGTAGTCCTTAACTCTAGGTCACAGCAGGGTAGGGGGAAGTTCAGGGTTGATTTTTCTATTCATCAAACAAATGCAAGTTTTGGGTCAAACAATTTAAAATTATGCCGGCTTTTCAAAAAGCAAAAACTGTTCTGGCTAGGGAAAAATATAAAAGAAAGTGAAGAACATCATCTCAGTATTTTTAAATGGCAGAGTTTCATTCTGAACAGTGCTTCGCTGCTCAGAATGTAAGCAAAGGGTTAATAAACAGCAGCAGCAAAACAATTGTTTGGGGTCTAGCTAACCATTTCATGCATTTCTTTCCTGCAAATTGGAAAATCAGTTATTCCCACAACTTTAATTAAGACAGTTACCTGTGACACAGGGAAAGACTTGAATCAGGGCTCTTGCAAATTAAATGGCTGCTCTAAGTACTAAATTGCTGGCCAGTCCAAGAGAGGGGTCTCTCAAGATCTCCTGCTGGAGGTCTTCCTTCGGGTCTTAGGTTTTCTGGTCTAAGTTCACCTTCTGTAAAGTGAGGATAACAGCATGTGAACCTACTGCAAGACCTTTGGAGCAGACCTTTTTGATTCTGTATTTGTATCGTGGGTCTCACTCTGCAAGTACAGAGCATACGTACTGCTGTGGCATGGATAATACATTAAAGACTTTGAAGCTTCCAGGTACAGTGATAAAGGAGGATAGATAAAAACCTCAAAGAGAATTGTATTATAAATAGCAAAAATCTGTGTTCAACATGAAATATTCCAATTCCACTGTCCAAATGCTTCATGGGACATTCTTCAGGAAACTGAAGAACAATAATAAAACAAACTGGCACTGACTAGATGTATTAAGGAAATACTGAGGAAAATAGATTGGTTTGTAGCTGCCTTTTATAATATCTCTTCTTCAAGTATTTTACAAAAAAACTTCCAGGTTCTAATCTGATTGGAAATACACTTGTCTTCAATGTTTTTCTACAGCATAAGTAAGTAAGCACAAATTACTCTGAAACATGTGCAACCCTTGCTCTCTGTGATCCTGTATCTTTTCCTCACACTTTCCCTTTGAGAAAGGAAAACTGCATCAATTCAGCTGAATGTTAAAATCCACAAAAGGATGGAAAACAGGGTGCTGTAGAGATGTAGAAGTGAATATCTAGAACTGTTTTTTAAAAACTGTACAGAAATCTTCTGAGAGTGTGTATTCAGAAGGATGTGCAGGAAGCATATTCAGAGGCCAGAAAACTCTCAGATATTTATTTTGCATAGCCAGAGTGGATGCTAACCTTTCATTTTCAAGAGACTGATGTTTTGTTTAATTTGTTCCTATTATTCTTTTTTTTAACAGATGAACAAAGATTCTTCCAACATAATGGCTTTGGCTCCTAACACTTCTAACAAAAGAGAGACAGTGTGCATATTTGGAACTGGAGATTTTGGAAGAGCTCTGGGGCATAAAATGATTCAGTCCGGCTACCGTGTCGTGTTTGGAAGTCGAAACCCACAGACATCCAGCCTGATTCCCAAGGATGCAGAGGTGTTGAGTCATGCAGAGGCAGCACAGAAAGCTGCCATCATCATTATAGCAATCCAGAGGCAGCATTACAACTTCCTTATACCACTAGCAGAAATTCTCCACGGAAAAGTCTTGGTGGACGTAAGCAACAACTTAAAAATAAACGAGTATCCGGAATCAAATGCAGAGTACCTCGCTCAGCTGGTGCCCGGCGCTAAGGTTGTGAAAGCCTTTAACACCGTGTCAGCCTGGGCCTTGCAGTCGGGCACATTGGATGCAAGCCGGCAGGTAAGACTGAGCAACGGGGGTTTCCTAAGTCATAGAGTTATGCATCATATGGCTTCTTAACAGCTAGACAAAACACACACGGGACATATGAATCAGACAGGGCTGAGATGGTATTTTCACTATAATAGTCCATTTCAAATTAAATATGAGTTAAAATTTACTTTTGTCTTGTAATATGGTATGACAACAAATATCAATAGCTTGACTCCAAACTCAGTAAGGTGTTTGAAGACACTAGAGAAGCAAGGAAAGAAAGATAGCAGAGCTACAAAGAGAAGGACAGCAAACCAGGAGAAAATAAAGATTGCATCAGTTGTTCACCAGGGCTGTAAAGCTAAACAGAAAGGAGATAGGAGGAATACATCAAAGCAAGAATAACATGAAGAGAGCAAAAAAAAGGGAGGTAAGGGATATGATAGGGCAATAGAATGAGTATGGGCTACAGAAGTGAGCTAGAAGGTGAATAAATTAATAAAGTTTTCTAAAACAGAATCCATCACCACAGAAGCTTAACACAACAACAGTGTGTGCAAACCATTTTAACCAGCTCCTTAACCACGGACCAGCGAGCAAAGAGCTGGTCATAGAAAGCAACACAGCAGCTTACTTGAAGACAAATCATTTATTACTATCCTGTTTTCTGCCGCTCTGAGGGACAATGCTCTTGTACAATGCATGAAACCAGCCAGCTACTCCAACCATTGCTAGCTTTGCTTTCTGCTACCAGATAAATAGTTTTGGCTAAACTAAAGACCCAAGGACTTCCAAGCCTAGGCTCTACAAGCCTTCATCATATCAACAAGAGCAGAAATTGCCCCCTTTCTCCCAATTCCAAAAGGAGTACTGTGTTGCATACTCACAGAAAAGACAGTTTCTTCACTATTTTACTAGGCTTAGAAAGAAATAATATTTACTTTTGTGATAGGGCAATCATGATTTAAAGATCTCTGTCCCCAGTTTCCTGGAGTACTTACTGACCACTGTAGCAGCAATTGAAAAGGTTGCTCCTATTTAGTCCTATAAAATCTTGTGCTTACAAACTGCTTGTAGGTCTTCAGAAGGGTATGTCAAGTCTTCTAAGCAAAGACTTGTACTAAGTGTGTTATACATTGTTCTTTTCAGATACAAAATTTTGCCACTTGAAACATTCTCCTTCCCCAAAGAAAAGATTCATATTCTTAGTTCTTGGACTTGTTGGCCAACAAAGTACCTACAGGCTACTTTTTGCCTATATAAATTAAGGCCAGCAGGGAAGCCAACAAGTAGCCTAGGAAGCTTGTGCTCATTGTCCATATCCAGGCAGGACAGCAGTAGAGGACATCACAAAAGTCTGTCTAAATAAAACTTCTGTTTGTTTTTGGCTGCAGGTGTTTGTCTGTGGAGACGACATGAAAGCCAAACAAATGGTGATGGATATTGTTCGTGCACTGGGTCTCACCCCATCAGATCAAGGATCCCTCTTGGCTGCTCAGGAAATAGAAAATTACCCTCTGCAGCTCTTTCCAATGTGGAAGTTTCCCATCCTTTTGTCCCTTGGCCTAACTGCATTCTTCTTCTTCTACTGTTTGATTCGTGATATAATTTACCCTTATGTTTATGAAAACACAGATTTTTCATTTTTTATTGCAATTTCCATTCCAAATCGGATCTGCCCTGTATTGGCACTAATCCTTCTTGCCTTAGTGTATCTTCCTGGTGTACTTGCTGCAATTATTCAGTTATACAGAGGTACCAAATACCACCGTTTCCCAGACTGGCTGGACAAATGGATGCTGTGTAGGAAACAACTTGGACTAGTAGCCTTGGCATTTGCTTCTCTGCATGTTTTGTACACTCTTGTTATCCCAATTCGCTACTTTGTAAGATGGAGAATGAGCAGTCAAATCATCTCCCAGGTAAGTTTTGTTCCCAGCTCTCTGTCTTCCTTTCTTCTGGCCCTGTTACAAATACTACCTTCTACCTTGAGCTTCAGAAATTCATGTGGATAGTCTAATGTTCTTTACAATAGGGTTATTTGCCTAGTTTCTGCATTCCTTTTAATCATTGGTGTATGTGAATTTTGTTGATACTATGTTGAGTTAGGGATTTCTGGCCTCAGTCTTCCTCCTGGATAGTTTACATATTAATAAAATAAGCAGGGAAAATGTAAACATTGAGAGTAATTTAAAGACACATATTTCCCTATTTCTCCACATACCTTTAAGAATGGGATATATTTTGACTTTAAAAATGGCACATATTTTGACTTTCTGACCTTATTTAACAACAAAGGATCACATACCTGTCCTCAACAGTAGGTCTACAGAAGTGTAAAACACTCACCACCACTATAGGTACATGGAACATATTTGTAATATAAGGCCTCTTCTGCTTTTTGAGTAGGTTTTCAAAGTAAATCTCTGACAATTTTCAGAGACTTAATGTATAACATTTATCTCCTAGTTACCTTAAAGGACATTTTTTCTGCATACTGATCGTAAAACTGCTATCACTAAGATATACCTGGTCTTCTTTTCTTCAGGCACTGAACAATAAAACAGCACCACTCAACAACACATATGCCTGGCTTAGTGACTCTTATGTGGCTTTGGGGATTTTAGGATTTTTTTTATTTGTTCTTCTGGGAATAACTTCCTTGCCTTCGGTCAGCAACAATGTCAACTGGCGAGAATTTCGATTTGTACAGGTAAGAAAAAGACTTGTTCTAAAAAAACTTCTTTCTTTATAAACTATGACCACAGGCAGGTTTACTAGAGACTTAGGGCTTCCCCCCATTAGTATCTCCAGATGTGATGCGTGCACTGTCCACCATCACACAGTGAAAAAAACCTACACAGCTATACAGCTCACCTGTAAAAAACCAGAACTGCTATGATGGCTGCTCATGGTACAACAGGGATTACTGCACTAACAAGAGAAAATTGGGAAGATGTGAGCTCCTAAATGACAAACAGAAAGCTGACATTGTGGAATTATCAAATTTCTCAATGATACTACGTCACAAAGTACTTTAGCCATTTATTGGGCTAGTTCTGTTGGTTCACAAGATGCTTCAGTTAAAATGGGTCTGAAAAACAACTTTATAACTCAGATACTCTCAATGCCAAGGATCTAAAGAGAATCTGCAGTTTCTGCAGACTGTAAAAACTGCTGTGCCTATAAACAGGCTGCCCTTGGTAACACTATAATCTCAGCCCACCATTTGGAGGAAGCTTGGTGCAAGCTGCCGTGCCTCTGCAGGAGCTAGGCTGGCAGGGAAAGGGAGGCAAGGGAAGGGGAAATTACTATCAATGAATGTTTTATCAAGGCAAAAAACTTGCACAGTATGGTAGTTTTGGACGGATTAGCACTAAAGCATATAAAAGCTTGGAACTCTCCAGTGAATTTCAGCATTTTCTCTGCATTTTCACAAATATGACAACAACTAGGCATTATGTGTGAACTAGTAAAAATTATCAGGATTGTTGATGGAGAAAAAAAACCAAAGAAGTGTGTTTCACCTAGATCCATTTGAATGAATCTTTATTAAAAAAAAAAAACACAACAATAAAAGCCTTTATATTATATAAAACAGTTTCATTTCAGCAGTCCCCAATTAGACCCAAAGTTGGCATATTCCACAAAGCTTACTGTGTCCTGTAAATTGCATTTGTTCTGGTTTAATTTATTGTTTTAACCTCCACTTCTTTCTTTCTTTCCTTTGCTCTCCCATAGTCCAAACTGGGATATGTGACACTGATTTTGTGCACTGCACACACACTGGTTTACGGTGGAAACAGGTTCCTGAGCCCGTCATCCTACAGATGGTATCTTCCAAACGCCTATATGCTCTCCCTTATTGTTCCGTGTATTGTATTGGTTGTCAAATTTGTGCTGATATTTCCTTGTCTAGACAAACCTCTTACGCGAATTCGACAGGGCTGGGAGAGGAATCCCCAATACTCAGAACAGTCAAATTACATTATCAACAAGTCTGCTGTATAATTAGACTAACCTGTATTATCAAAAAGAAGAAAAAAAAATATCATTATGAAGGCATAGCAAAATGAAGTCCTGAGTCTACTTTATCTGGAGAGTGAGAGAAAAAGTGAAAAACTTGGCGAGGCCCTGAGTAAAATAAAGGCAGCCTAATGACAAGCTTAAAATACAAATCAAATGAGGCCACTGAGTTCCTGCACCCCAGGCATGCTTTCACACAGGTGTAGCCTCTCTCTTTTGTTCAGTATATTCCCCCTTGCCTATTCACCCTCCATTCCTCAGAAGAGTATGAGAGAAGTGGTGATCCACGTCCCTCCTCTGTCATTCCAAACCTCCTCCAGGGCTGCGCAGAACCAGAGTAACCTTTGGTGTTAGATGGCATCTGCTCTTCTTCCCTATCCTGCCCATTTCGACTCAGGTCTACACGCACCTACAGACATCCACACAGATCCACATGCACACACACACCCTGCTTCCTCCCCCAGAAGCCACCAGCACCCATAGAATGGGTGCAGGATGGATGCTAGCTGAGGAAGAGCTCTCTTCCTCCCAGCATACCTTAGAGATAGTTGAGTAAGATTTGTTTGGTTTGTGTACAGCAGCTCTCATGTTCAAAGTGTACGGGGCAAGGATGACTGAATCTGTGCTTGTACTGCTTTATCAGAAACTCAGGTGGCAAGGTGATGAAGAAGAGGCCAAAAGGGCAGAAAGATATGAGATGTGCTCACAAGCCTAAGCTTCTCAAGTGTAGGCAAAAAGTGATCAGTGATTTTTTTGTGTAAGCAGGGAGTTGTAAGCAAAGAAACTGAAGGAAAATCCTATTATATCAGGGGGCAGTGTTATATGTTGCGGTTACATGTCATGAAGATAATATTGTTGATTTTTCAAAAAATAAATCTTTGGATGCAATATTACAGATATTCTATGAAAATATACATATTTTAACCACAATAAAGAATTTTTTTACAGTGTTGAGCTCTGTTATAATTTCTGGAACCTCTTTTGATACAATGCAGCTGCTGCTATGCTCAGCTGCACAAAGGTATTGGAAGGCCTTGGGGCAAGGAATAAAATGGGATCCTGTCTTCAGCCAGCGGCCTGGCCTCACCTTCCCCATCTTTGTTTACTCCTTGGATGTTCACATAAGCAGATCTTTGCTTAGTCATCCAAGTGGGCTCAGGATGTTGTGGAAAAACAGGATCCAGCTGGGATGGTGACCTCTTGTTAAACTGCAAACAGAGGATCTGACAGCCTCCTTTGCATTGGAGATTAAAGAAAAGGCAAAACGTGCTTGTTTTTATAAGAAGAGCATTTCTTCCTATCTTTTATCTCTCTGTTCTTCTCCTCCCTGTCCATACAAAGGATAAATAATCACAAATATGAAAGTATGAGCATGCTAACTAGTATAGCTAACTCTACTTTTAAACAACACTATCAAGCAGATTTAAAAGAAAAAAATTATTTGAATGATACTTCTCAAAACATTTCTCAACAACAGAGGTTTTTTTAGTTCTGGACTTACATCTCCTCTTCATGTCCTCTTCATCCTCTAGCCCAGAAAGAACCTGTTCTTAATATGCAAAAAAAGAGTAAAGGAGTCTGGGGTATCAGCAATTGATGGAGTCAGATTTCTTGGAGATAATGCTGGCACCACATACTTTTGCTGACCAGCACTGGTGCATATGTCATACATGGCATGTCATAAGCCTATATGCATATGTTGATGTAGGTCTATACAGAAGTTTTCCTTGACCTGTCCCATGATGGAGTAGTACTCCATTTCAAGCTTCCTTCAAATAGAGCCCCTTCACTGTGCTTGCTTCTCTTCACATTTGCTCAGATTTAACCTAGGAAAAGCTTAACTGCAATGAGTAGACTCAAGCTATTAAACATCAGTACAGAGGCCTTTCCTAGTTTATTATCCACTATTTTTTTTCCCCCGTTTTATGGAAGATGAGAAAGTGTAGTCTCTATAAATCTGTCTTTAGAGACTTCAGAATATAGATAAATGAAAAATGAAAAAATCAAAGTTATTGTAATATGCTTATCACTGCAGGACACAAGTGGTTGAATACCGCTAGACCAAAACAGAATGTCCCAAAATAGGCATGTTTGCGACAGATTATCTCTGACTGAGTGCTGGCATAGGAGGGAGGTATTTTCAAAGAACCATTCGGGAGAAAAGTGTATGGAACAAAAGTTAAAAAAAAAAATTAGAATGAGAGATAGAGAAGGAAAGAAGGAAAGAGACAAACTTGTTTTTCTTCTTTCCTACTGCTTCCATGACAGAAAATGTCATACATTTTTGGTTGCATGGTACCAATTATTTCAGTACCTTATAAATAATTAAATGAAGAGTTTGATCCTGGCAGCCCTGGAGTCTAACCCAGGTTTTATGATCCCACCATAGCTGCCTTTCCATAGTCCAAATCGGTACAAATCAGCCTACTTTCTCATCCTTCACAACAACCTTTCCAAAGGTAGCTGCCACTCCACACCACACCACTACTCACTGTTGAGCATCAGCAGTAGCAAACCCAGCTGTGCATCAGGCACAGGACCCACATGGCTCAGTAGCAAATACAGCTGGAAAAACTGTTTCCCCAGGGGAAAAGAATCAGAAAAGATGTCAGTGTCCAACTGGCCAGATACAGGATGAAGGCTGCTTAATGGATTGTTCTGTTTCAATGTGAGACACCATCATCTTCATTCTATAGTTGAAGAACTGAAGCAAAATCAAACACAAGATCTCACTGAAGAAAAGGTAAACCATTAACATGGCGTGAAAATTTGAACCAAAGGAAACCCTACAATACTTGACGAAGAAGACAAGTGAGAGCTGGGAAGGGTGAGCAGAATCTGAGGAAGTGGCTGCAGAGGTAGTCCCTTGGAGGAAAGAGGGGACGGTGCAGCTTCCCCCTCCCTGCTTGGCTAGTGATGAACCAGAGCTTCAGGAGTCCCAGGACAGGACAGACGCAGCATCCTCATCCCTCAGAACGAGCCCAGGCAATCAGAGGGGGATGGGTCCAGAATTAATTGTAGGGAATTATGTTAAATACATACAGGATTATAGTTTGTTTGTTTTGCTTGTAGTTTCTGTTTTCCAACCCCACAAGTAAAGATTGGAAACCAAATCCCATCTCTAATTGAATTGGTCTAAAGGTCAAACCTCAAGTCACACTGCAGAAACTCCAGTCTTGTTTCACTGTCAAGCCTGCCTAGCATCATTGAAATAAATAAATCCAACAACTTAAGATACTCAGTCTTGCCAGACCCTGAGGGATATCTCCGGTCCAGTTACAGAAGTCTCAGAGGGATGAAGGGGCTTGTGCAGCTACATGCTGGCTTTTGGGACAATACTAAATACCCAAGCATCACTGAATACCTTGAATCACTGAATACCTTCTAGCATCTCTTCTTCAAACAAACACTCACGTTTCCTGACAAAGCTATCTTCCCTGTCTTTTACAAAGAAGCTGACACTTAGATTCACACTTAACTGTCATCAGAGACATATCCCAAGTTTCTTTAATGATCCCTGTGTCAGTAACTCATATAACATCACCTAGGAAGTCAGAGGCAAGGAGAGGAATTGGATGCAGATTTCCTGAAACTGAGGATAGTTGTCTAATTACGAAGAGCTTTAGAGATTAGAGAGCCAGAAGGCAACCTTGTGATTAGCTATTCTCTCTTCCTGCAGAACACGGGCTGTAGACACTGCCTGAATTAATTCCTTTCTGAATTATCAGAAGTTGTCATATTTTTCAGTTCACAGGCCCCTACAAATTTTCCACCAGTAATGCAGATAGCTGTAAAGTTTAAGCTTCCTGACAACTTGCAGTTTTATCCTAGTTACCATTTGTTACTGCTAGCAGGTAATCCATTAAAACGGGATGCAAACTCCTGAATTAAAGATATTCTGAAAGAACTGCTGAACTTAATTTAAACATTAGATAACTCACCACAACTTTCAGCAAATGATTTTGACAGCCAATTACCTTCACTTCAATACATATAATTATATATGTACACATACATAGCCTGAATTTTTTTTAACTGTAGTATTCAGCCAACTTAATTTATGATTTCCAAAACTTATCATCTGAAGTGTCCAGAATGGTGGCTATATATGAAACATATATATTATCCTAGAGAAGAAGCTCAGGTGTAAGAAGAAAAAGTGTGATTTTATATATATACTTATGGAGAAATATAAATCATACTGGTCCTATTGCACATGTGGAAACACAACCACCCACTAAAGTCTCTTGATGATGACAATGAAAGATTGGTATCTGGGTATTTCCAACTACAACTTTTTTATTTTAAAATTAAAAAACCTAAATAAAGTAAAAAACTAAAAATAATAACAGTCACTGTGGATGATCTCAAACTTGAACATAATTTCACAAAAAAGAAATGCTAATAAAAATTTGTTAATAACACTGTGAAAACAGCTAGCATGTTACCTGCAGGATTAGTTTTTGTAGCCTACTCTAGTAAACTCATATGGAGAACAACTACCACATAAGCAGGTTTCTAGGTAGTTTCTCAGGAATTAGTTGCAGGCCCACCATTACACATAACAAGTCTAAACAAACATAAAATCATTGCTGAGGAAATGTGCAAGCTATATTACCCTGGAAATCCTTATGACTAATGAGGACAGATACACATGGAAGTGTTTCAATGAATGGTGCATTTTCAGCCATGGCACCACTGAATGCAGCTCTGCAGGTCATTGTAGAGGAACAAAAACTCCATGCCAGACTTCCAGCCCAAGGAGATGTAGCCTGGAAAGCATTGGCTGAAAACCATTCACAGAAGGCCTACTAAAAAGGGTTATGAACCATGTTCATATATGCTAGGGGAGCCAGAAAGGGAGGACAGGAGAAAGATCTAACAGAGTCATGATTTTCAGATGTACAGGGAGGGGAAGTTACTCAACTGCCGCAGAGAGCAGCGGCTGCATGCTGTTTCACACTGAAAGGGACAACGAAGACTCTGGAGAAAAGCCCACTACCCCAAAAACGGTGTAAGAATATGGAAATCTTCCTCACATTTAGAGACTACGGGAATTTAATTCATTAATTTCAGCAAAAATTAGAGGTGAATGCAATAAAACATACCCAGGTCACTATCCTGTTGACGAAATTTCATAAGCCAGTAACTTGAGAAGTAGAAAAAAAGCAGTTCATCTCTTTTATGAAACAGCAGGAAGAAAAATAAGGTATTCAGATATACGCAACTCTGGGATTTCTTAACAGAGCTGCAGGTGTGACAGAAGAATACAAGAAGTATCACATAAGCTTCAGATAAAACCACAAGCATACTTAGGAAGCTTTGACTTGGTTTAAAGGTGCAACTCTATTTAAATCACTCTACGCAGGGACTGAGAATAAAGAAAGTTGTTCAATTCTTCCCAGGTTTAGGTATTTGACATTTGATGCTGCTGCACTTATTTTCACAGAATACACATGAGGAAATATATGGCTCCATTACAACTTCTCTTTCCAAAGAAAAGAACATGAAGACTAATAAACTGTAAATTCTTAGGTTAGTAGAAGTATTAGAACCATTAGAGAGACAAAGCACCAGTATCAAATACCATTATCCCAGCATGAGGAAGATACAACAAAAATGCTTGGAGTTAAAGACATACAAATTTAGATCAAAAAACTTCTGGTTGTGCCTTGAAGACAAAAACAGTGAGAATAACTATCCTCATGTTAGCTGAGTATTCTTTAGCATGGGTGGATTCACTGTCTCTTGCAAGCATTAGATCAAACGTGGATGCTGGTGTGGATGCTTTAGTGAAACCTAAGTCACTGAGTTTAGCACAGGGACACCAGCATTAGATGAAATGTTAATTGCCTGTATAATGCAGAAGGTTACATTGCATTACAAAATGCTTGTTTATTCTTTAAAATGTGGGAATGAGTGTGTGAACACTACCACTTGCATACATTTTGCTTATTCTTCTGAAAGTTCCTAAAAACAGACAAATGAAAAAATGATCATGCTGTTTCATCATCTGCTGCTTTCCCCACACGGTTACAAGAAAAAAAAAAAAAAAGTGAAGTGTTTCCTAAGTAGGTCACTCTAGCACAAGCACAGAGTATGTGTAAACAAAGAGCCATGGATTTTCCCCTTAGCTATCTGGACAGAAGTTTCAGTGATCCGTCCAAACACTGTTTCTGTCAGAGATGTGCCAGGAAAAACAGTAAAAATAAATTTAGTGGAAAATACAGTAACAACAACTTCCTAAGTAGGGCTGTTTAGTTTTTAGAAAATAGATAATAATAAAATAAACCAATTACATTCAATCTGTTACCTATGGCAGAAGAAGCAAGCTAAAAAGAGATCACAGTGCAAGAACTAGGTGCAGTGCTAATGCACTCTGTGAACGTGCCTTAAATCCCAATCTTGGATGTAATAAATGCCTAAATAAGATTACTTCTGCTGAATATTGTGCTGTAATTAGTTGAATTACGGAAGTTCTACCTAAAGATTTTACAAATTAAAAAAGTGGAAAGACTCAGAGGGAAGACAAGTCTTGTTTACAAAGAGGTAAAGAGGTAAAAAGAAGGGTTCAAAGGCAGACGGAATCAGAGGCATCTGACCACTGTTGACACCCTGAGCTCTAATTCCTGCATCAGAAGAAAATCAAGTCTCTTTCAGCACAAAGTTCTCATGTGTAACATATATCTACATTGAAGACTACTTTCAAAATCAGATCTTTCAGCCAGGACGATACCCCTTAACACGCCTCCATGTGTTATTCCAGAGAGGAATTGGGCAGTATTTACGGAGAGTAGCTTTCTGACTATGTTTATCAACAGAGTTCAGGAGGGAAACGAAATAAAGCACTTAATCCATATTCTTTCTCTACCCCGCTCTCCCCCCACTCACTTCTTACAGAAAACAAACCTCCAGAGGAAGCAGACTTATTTACTTCTCTGATAGAAAAAGCCTGGCCACTTCTACAAGCATGAAGACAGATACCTGTGACCTCTGTTCCCAAGTAGGTTTTCAGCAGAGACCTTCACAAGACTGTTCATTGATTTAGTCCTTGCATCATAGTAAGTTCCTGTGCAAAATAGGACTATGCAAGTATAACTCACTGTTCCCACTACCAGTGAAGAACTGAGGCCACTGAAATCCACAATAATGAAAATCATGAGCTACCATGTAACCATCTTACAGGTCAGAACTACTATGGAGTTGGCTCTGCCCTGAATATGTTCACAGTTTGATTAGACCATGGCTTTTAGCGTTTTTTCCCCAGTCTTTAATATTTTCATTTGCCTCCACTCTAGAACATGATGAGAACATTAGTTTTGACCAATTTTGTGAAATATGTCTGTGAAAGGCTGACAATGCTTTGTGGTGTTAGATTTGGAGGTGTTACACTTCCGCTAAATCCTCAGAAAGCCATACTAGATACTAGCTAATACGAAAGGTGATTAAAAACACCAGAATGAATGAAGACACAAAACCTGTGGATGAAAGCAGAAAGGGAAGAGGATGGGAATATCCTTAGAGAATTATACAGACACTCTAATCCAGAAGAGTGTGGAGATGATTGTGCTTATCCACAGCTTTGTTTGCTTCACAAGGGCTTTCTTTAGCCAGCCATGGGAGCCTACCCATGGACGGACGCTGCCCAGACGGGGCTCCCACATCTGAGAGCAGTTGCAAACTTCAAAGAGCCTTTTGTTTAGTGTTTGCTGCCACCAACCGATTGCTCTAACTTTTGCTTAAAATTCAAAGGGAATCAGAAAGCTTTGCTGTAAAATTGTGGAGTACTCTTAGACAGTTCAAGGCCAATTCATTCCTGGATGTAACATGTCAAGTATGCATAACACAAATGCAAAACACCAAGTGATTATTACCATCTGTAAAGATTCCTGGAGCAAGTAGCTTATATAAAAATATGTATTGTTGTTAATGACAATATACAGTTATCAGAACAGCAAAAAAATGAAGTTCTGTAGCTTTTTTTAATTAGAGCACCCAATACTTTCTGAAGCACAGAGTACAGCAACTGACAGTCTATCTGGTCTCTTTACCACTCTGTTTTCTCATAAGCCCTATGCATAGTTTCAAACAACATATGTGGATGTTTTCACTAAGCAGTGACGTAGAATCTTTATTTTATTTTCCTGTTTGGCACAAAGAATGGCTCAGGAATATTACAGCTCCTGTTAGAGATGAGCACAGAGAGATTAGAGATCAGAGGGAGCCAAGGAACTGCTCCCGCAGCAGGCACCTGAGGCCTGTCTAGGTGGGTTCTGTTTCTACCTCTGGCTGAGCCTGTATCTGTATACGGTAAAAGCCACCCAGCATGGGCTGATGTGACCGTATCAGCAGTACCAGCGTGACATCTGCTGGGCGCCTTTTGGGACAGCAATAGGCTGGTTCGATTCCTCCAGTCTTTAGCAACTCAGAAAGGTCCTAACAAAAGAAACGAAAGGTGTAAAAAAGCTAATATGAGGAACAAGGAAAACAGCACGGACTATACATGTGAGAACAAATATTTACAAAAGCCACAGCTAGAGGAAGAAATTTTATGTTCACTGGCATTGCTTTAAGAGTGTACTCAAGTATGATAAAATTTTGTAACAGGAACTGCAAATGCATCTCATGTTGGCCGCTTGGGGATGTGTGTTGCAATATTTGAGGAATTTTCAACACACACCCTATGTAGTAACATAAACAGTAACCAAAACAGACACCAAGAGGAGACATCATGATCAGGAAAGTGATTTTTCTCCACAGGGTACTGGCACATCTCTTTCACTCCAGGCGTGCTGAAACTTGTGATTTCCCCAAATGCTAGAAACTCCATTGCATCATTTGTGGTAGTGGGGCACTTAAACAAGCAAGCAAATGAAAAATAAACTTTATTTTCCTGGAGTTGTTTATTTGCACGTCACTTCTATTATGTGACTCACATGCAAACCAGCCCAACACATTTCCCCAGTAATTCTGCCAGTCTCATTGATTATGGAAATTACAGCTTAGCAAACGAAGATGAATTCTGGTAGCACTGCAGTCATGTCAACTCAGTTCAAGCACTAGACACGGAGAGAATAAAAGCTATCTGCCTAGACTCTCAAGAAATCTAGGAGGTAAAAATGAGTGACCAAATGGACATCAGGCACCTAACTGGTGACAATCACAGAATTTAGACACCTGAAACACCATTTCTATGCACTACATGCTGGTTTTCTGCCCAGAAGTACTGTCCCATGGCTGATTAACCAACTATGAGCTTATTTCCCACCTACCACCATTTTGGTACTCAAGCAGAGCATAATTCCTAAATCCTCTGACTGGATCACTTGGCAGAACTGAGCTCACTGCAAAACATGGTGGGGAGAACAGCACAATGCCATTTGGTTTTGCATACCTAATGCATAACTAAGCCCTAATACTTAGGGTTTTCACCCACAAAGTGGCAGAAATGAGTTTTAGGCTACCTAAGAACAAGCTGTCCTTTAAATTCCCAGCTCAAGGCAATTTTGTAAAACAACATGCTTCAGCTCACATATTAAAACAAAGCCATTGTGCAACTGAAAATTTAATCAAGAGAACAAACAACTAGGATCTTTTTCTTTAGCTCACAAATTATGCACTTCAGGCTTGGTGTCCTGGACTATTTGTCCATTTTTTTCATTAGATAGCCACAGGTTTTTAATGAAATCATTCAGAAGATAGGGAGTGGAACCAGGACTACCCTCTTGTAGCTGGATACGCGCAACACTGCTTCAGAAGAATCAGGCTTCACAGCACTTTCTTCCCATCTGCACCTGGGAGTTTTACAAGCTAATGCTTATCTTCCAGCCAGTACCGCTGAGACCTACCCTATCAGAAGGCAGAGTAGCATAACGTATATTCTGGTTTATATCAGAATATATATGCTGACACATATGATTGCAAAAAGTGCTGTACAGAGAGAATCAGATGCCTTATTGCTGAACTTGTTCTGTGCTGCAATCATTAATACAGAGTTCATTTTCATACTCCGGCCTCTGTCTGGCAAAACCACAACAGATATGGATCCTGACTCCATGTTATTCAACCAAAGATTAAAGAAGCTTGCACAACTTGCTGTAGTTCTCATCAATCTGTTTTAAATTATCCAAGTTTTCAATACTGAAGGTTTTGAAATAAGGCACATGGTAAAGGAATAAAGATCAGTTGTAAAGTGATATGCAAAGTAAGCAGAATTGTAAACGTCTTTTCCAAGTCATAGGCATGTATCATTGTTATCTTCAGATATCTTTATACCATAATTATAACTTTAGTTAAAGACCATCTTGGGAACCATTCGACTGCAAGCTGTGAGATCTTAGAAATTAATGTTGTTACTGAAAAACTGCATTTTAGCTTTAGTTCTGTGAATAACTCCTGCCTGGGGAACATGTAAACTGCTACATTTATAATGAAATGGATGTGGTAAATTGTATTACTGTACTGCATTGAATAAAAGCTGATTGTTAGCCTCAAAAATTGCAATATCAAAACCTCACTAGCTGCACCAACCACAATTAAGGTTATCTTGTCTTAGGTCTTCAGTGATACACTTGCTGATGCCCAGTGACTGATGAAGAATTCCCACAATGCTGAACACAGAGGATACAAAATAGGGAAGGAGTATGAAGCTGGTCACCAATGAATCATGTGCTAAAGATGTTGGAGTTAGGAGGGAAAAGTAAGTCTGGAAGTCATACAGAGTTGCAGAAAATTGAGGTAGCTCAAACTGGACAATCAAAATTTATAGAAAATTTTAATCTCCGTAGCTATTCCATTCCTACTTTAAAGTGACAGAAATGCCTTCCCTCTGCTCCCTGTCCTTGCAAGTACATTATTTGATGTTTCCAATGTAAAACTTGGCTATTACAGAAAATCCTTGTACAAAACAACTGGCTGCAGAACTGAGCATAAATAATGTGCAGTAAACAGAAAAAGAATGGGTGGTCTCAAAGAGAAGAAAAAGCAGCAAAACAGTGGAGCACGATTCTTATAGGAAATTCGAACTTTACACTTTAATTCCCTGTCTCCTCCCTAGCTTCTTTTATTGCAGCTCTGGAAAGGACAAATTCCACACCTGGCTTGCCAGGAAAGTGTGATGCCTCAGCTAGCTGCCACCGAGCTCCCAGCCACCACACGAGATGGGAACGTAACTGGCAGCACGGTGTGGCTTATATTTTCTGCCGCTTATTTTCAGTCTTTCCAGTCTTTAATATTTTTATCGCTGTACCTAGATCCTATTTTAATTAGGAAGGCTTCTTGCCTTATATATTATCATATTATCATTAACATATATGTTAATACATGCATTCTAACAAGGTTCAGCACAGTGTCTCCAATAACCTACACTACATGTAATTAAGTCTGGTAAATAAAACTATTTGACCACTGCACAGTTTGATATCAACAGACACTTATTCAAATACTCCTGTGACATAGGTATTTCTTAAGCCAAAAAGCCAGTCAGATTCACTCCTGTGTTTCTCAGCTGCCCTGAAAAGATGAGCTTTGTGTATGCTATCTGATTTGTCTCTTTCATTTGGGAACTCTATTGAATACTAAATTTCACAGAAGACCACAGTATTTGTTTTCATGTTACTGGCAACTGTTAACAGTTTCAGTGTAACTCGTGCTGAAATAATAAAAATACATGCTATATAGATATTGTCTGAAAGCCCGGTTTACTGGATGACTTAAAAAGCTGAGAAGGGTGACTCACTCTTAAAGAAAAGTTTACTATAAATTAGCATGATTAAATTAATAAAGTCTTACATAAATGTTTTCAGATTTCAGACAGTAGACCATTTACCTGCAAGGTCTCCCAGCAGTAGATTTGTTTCTGTCATACAGACCCTAGCAAAGAATTTCTCATCCTTTTGCAACTTAATTAAGTATCTCTCAACATGAGGAAGTTGTGTTATTTTGCAAATAAACAGTCCAGCTCAGACCAAGCTGTGGCCATTTCAGCTGTTGTTGCTTCCTGGGGTACTGAAGCGAACAAAGAGTCAGCAGGATTAACGCACGGGTTGTACCAGTGAGTTCCTCCGGCCCGGAGGAGGCTGTTGGGTCAAAGGCGAGGCTCCCCCAGCTAATCGCCAAGACCAGAGCGGCCTCCGGCTGAGCGCTGCCGGTGGGACCCAGCGTGACAGGGCTTCCTGCTTCCAGCGGGACAGCAGCACTGCCCCCGCCTTCACACTCCAGAAGAATTTGGACCTACAGACCTGAGAGAAAATTGTAGAGCTTATCTATTTTCTGGGCCTTTGGGACCAGGGATTGGTGTTCAGACTTCGAAGAGAAAGCTACAGTACCAAAAAAGGAGGACACATTTACCGTAACAATGCATTCTGCAATACATGTGATATATATGCACGAATTAGTGAGTTTATGGCCTTTTTGTAAATCACGAATGGGATGACTTTAAAATAATTTGACACCAACTCAGGCGATTCACCGGTGAACATTTTCAGTGCTTTCCAAACGCCTTAGTGACAGCGCGGCACAGACGACGACCTCCACAGGAGCAGCAGTCCCCGGGGC
>NW_009622841.1:0-4973 GCF_000690535.1 Cariama cristata
GTAATGAAAAGGAATATAACAAAACAAAACCAAAATCCCATGAAAAGACAAGTGATGCCCACTGACCGATGCCTAAGCAGTGATCAGTGCCTCCCAGCCAGCTCCCCCCAGTTTATATACCGTGGAAGATGCTCTATGGTGTGGAATATCCCTTGGGCTAGTTCAGGTCAGCTGTCCTGGCTGTGCTCCCTCCCAGCTTCTTGCACACCTGTTTGCTGGCAGAGCATGGGAAACTGAAAAATCCTTAATTTAGGATAAGTGCTGCTTAGCAACAAGTAAAACATCAGCGTATTATCAACATTGTTCTCACACTAAATCCAAAACACACTGTACCAGCTACTAAGCAGAAAATTAACTCTATCCCAGCCGAAACCAGGACACTCCTCTTCTTTTGATTCCTTCCCTGTTACTCATTCTCTTGCTTATTTAATGCAGACAAAGATGAAAGACATTTACAAATAGCTCATCTGAAACATGCTGACCCAATAAGACTACAGTTCACCGAGGTCTCTGCAGCTGGTGTCTTCATGTTAGCACTTGGCTTTCACATCAGAGTTCATTCTGTGTTGTTGGCATCTGCCAAACATTTCCATACGGTTTTTGACTATTGTCTTGCAACTGCAGTAGTACAGGACGTGTTAGAGTAGACCAGTTCATGATATTCTGACTAGTGTTTCATCTCATTCTCGTAAGTTCTAGGTGATTTTCTGGTTAAAATTACAGTAACTTGTTTAATCCTCGTGTTAGTGTGGGTCATACCTTTTATATACATACCATTGAAAATTTGTAGTCCTGTCTTAATCCTAGACATACTCATGAACAATGAAAAAAAATTAAGAATAATGAAAAAAAGGACTGGCACTTAAATTAGTAGGTAATTCACCTGGCCTTGCCTCTGTGAATTAATAAAAACAGTTTCTACCTTGTGCAAGGCTTGGAGTAGCTTAGTTGGTTGGAGCCACCAGTGGAGACCATTTTCTATACAAATAAGCAGGGTAAAATGTAATTACTTCATTATGCATAAAAAGAAGACATAAGCTCATTGAGGTAGAGATTTCCATTGAGGTGTTGTGGGTTTGTTCATCTTTTGCAGATAGAGGGACAAGGGTCTGTTACAGACTGGCCTGTGTTCCTGAGAGCTTGTAATAGCTCCAGCACCGTGTTGGGCTTGTAGCTTCTTCTACCCAGTTTAGATGTAGCTACTGCTACCACAGGCAATTCTGGTAGCTTTCTGCAGCTTTTCATTGAAACTGCTATTCATGGTAAAACCACCAAGCATGCTGTTTTCACAGATGGGCAATGAATTTTTTTTCTTTATCCTTTTTTAATTTCTTTCACACCAAATTTTCACAGCATTTTGTTTCCATTGCATTCAGATTAAAAAAAAAAAAAATTGGAGATGAAATTTGGTATTTCCAGTTTCCAAACTAGAAACTGAGCTTTTGAACCAGTAGTGGCATGCAGCAGTGGATATGTATAATATAGTTGAAGTTTTACAGAGCAGGTGGCCACATGCTGAACAATTGCTGTGGGAAGGTGTTTCAGATGTGCATCAGCATCTGTACTGCATGAGCTTTGCAAAGGTATGACTGATTTGGAGGCGTTTTCCCATGTACTCCAAAAGGGACAAAGAGCTGATCAGTCTTTGGAACTGATCCTAACAGCAGAACTCTCCCATGATTTGGCAGGCTGGCCTGGCTTTTGCTGTACAAGATGGATTTGGGGTTCCAACCCATTTTCTTCCCTCCTTATTGCCCTGAGTGCACAAGTTTGTTTTCAGGGTCTTTTGCTAGTTTGGGAGCAGGGGAGATACGGTTCTCTTTCATTGCTTTGGGGGATTTCCATTCCATTTTCCTTTAATTTGCTCCTCCCTGTTAATCGCATAAGAGAAGCTTAGAGTGCTAAGTGAACAGATAATTCTTGGTCCATGGATATGAGCAAGAAGAATTCAGATTTACATGAAAATAGCTATCCTCAGGTTAGACCTTTACATTTGGAAATAAGCTCTTTTCAGGTCTGTTTTCCCTCCATTGTTATGTGTTTTATTTAATGTGAATGGTGGATGTTTGGGGAGGGACAGAGGTTTGTTTGACTATTCAGATTCATTGGCAGGGTTTAAGTTAGCACAGCATGGATCAGAGCAAGATGAGTGGAGACATCTTATTTCTAATTAAACACACATGCACATATACTTGTGCAATTGAAGTAAAAGTAAATCCTTTCTCAGAGCTGATTGCTTCTACCTGTATACTTTTTATGTGTTTAAACTCACAGCACAGTGGGACCATCCTATTTTGTTTCAGGATTTTTTTAAGGCAAGAAACAGAACCAAAAACTGGAATAGGTCCCCAATAACAGAGCCCCTATGTGGCAACACCAGATGAAGATCTCACTAGGTGTTCCAGTTCCTTCCTTTCTTGCATAAATACTTGTCTCAGTCTTTTTTTTCTTTTTTTTTTTTCTTAGTAAGTAGCAGTTATACACATATAGTGCATATACAGCACAGGCTTTTGCATGAGGGCAGATGGATTATGTGGTAGAATGTGTATATTTTGGGCTAGACTGATCTGATGTGGGCAGGATTAGTTTTAAAACTTTAATTAGCTGCCTCCTACTCCAAAACAGGAGCTCTTTAGCTTTGAAGAAAGCCCACTGAAACTGATCTCCTCTGCCAGGCCAGGCAGTGTCAGAGGTCCAGAGCAGGAGCCCATCGCTGGAATCCCAGAGGTGCCGAGGCCGCAAGTAGCCTTTGGAGGCCAGTATGTGTTTCTTGCACCCTGGAAGTAAGGGCAGAAGGCTGTAAAGCAAGGGTGCTAATTAACTGTGCTATCAGCTCTCAGCCAGATAGCTATCTGAACAAAACATTTGTTAACTATGTTAATTAAAACAAAGGCTTCATGTATCTGAGAGTAAAAGCAGAGCAGATTCATATACAAAGTACTTCTGCAAAGTTTCTCCCCTTGAAATCAGGGAAAGGAATGTTAAGAAATCTGGAATTTTGCTGATGCTTTTCTCCAAGATAGTGGTGTCTAATATTTTGCTACTAACTGGAGCTTTCATTGTTTTAGCATATGCTAGTATCTGTCTTTTACATTTAGAGTAAGTGTTGGGCTTCTTAAAGGATTCTTTGTCTTGACTGAGAAGTTGTCATGTTTGTAATGTCCATTCTCATTTTTGGTACATACATGGACTGGTGGCTAAGTCCTTTTTTGTTACTTTATTTTATTTTTTATTTTTATTTTCCCTATTATATTTGTCCTCCTATGAGCACATAAATTCTTCTGAAGGTCATTCCTGTGCAGTTGATGTGTTCTTTTCTCTCTGAGTCTGCCTGCAGTCCTGAGAGAGAGTCTTGCGCCAAAGGAACTTGCTGATGACTGAGTTTGAGAATATTTTGTTTGATGACTACATCAGGTTAAGCTATTCTTCTCAAGGCCATAACCCATGATTTCTTTCAACACACCATAGTACTATGGTTTGAAGCAAATAAGAGAATAGTCCCACAGTAAAAAAAATTCAGAAAGAGAGTGGTGGTATTTCCTTTTGTTCTAAGCCTGATTTTGTTAGTCAAGGGCATGGTAGTGAATAGGAATAAATATCTAAAGTTAGTAATGCCACCAACGCCAATGCATTGTGAAGCTATGGCCCTATTGGAATAGTGACTCTGAAGCTGGTCCATGATTGTTAGAGATCACTTCTTTGTGGTAGTCTCTGAAAAGATGGATTTGTTACTCAATGTGCAATAAGCTGATTACACACAGAGACAAGATAATGATTTATTTGCAAAGTTGCGCAAGTTCGGGTGCTAGGTGGTTCTCCACAAGGCTAGCACACCTGGGGTTCTTCTGTGACAGTTTAGCTATTCTTATCGTTAGGCCATGACCCTAGCGCAGCCTCCAACAGCGGGATTGGTCAGCTCATTTATGTATTGCTTATGTAACAGTTTTATACTACGCATGCCTTTTGGGGAAGGGTCTCTAAGTGGGCCAGGGTCTTCGAGTTAGCGGGTGTGATTTTTAGTATTATAATGAGCTAAGTTCACCTAAAGGACACATTTCTAGCTGATTCATATAGCATAGCCAAGTTCCTTGGGCAATTCGCCCACTAAAGTTTTCTGGTTCCCTGGTTTCAGATCTACTTGTTCCTTTTATCCTATTGTCTTGTCAAGAACCATTCTACCCAAATGATTTACATCAGTTCCTTATCTTTGTTAGAAATTACAACCATAAAGATTTTGACATCAATTCCTCAACATCAGTGGTATTTTATCTGATAACCTGAGTCGTAAGGAGCATGCACTCAAGGCTAAAAAACTTGGGAATTCTCTAAGGAGTGGCATCTCTCAGCTGTCAGTGTATAATCCTGCCCCCAGTTGCACAGTGCACTCTGTGAGTGGAATACTGTTCTGGGGATTCCTGCCAGTGAGCATGGGATACAGTGAAGTCTAATAGCTAGCGTATTTTGTAATGTTGTCCTAATATGTAAATGCAGGGAGGTGTTACAGCTTTTCTTTGTTCTTATTAAACCAAATAATATGCTCTGTCAGTGTGTTCCAACAGTTATCTAAAAGCTGCACTAAAATATCTCCTTTGACCTTTTGTAAAGTTTTTGCCTTTATTTTGAAGGTTTTGAGGGGGAAGAAGGAGTCTTCATGTGTGCACGTGCATGGTTTTAGTACAGTCCCTGAAGAAAGGCATCTGATTTGTATGTTCTCTACTTCTCTTTACCTTACTTTAGATGTCTGTTATTTTCTTGTTACTTTGTCATTTTCCAGGCCAGTGCTGACCTCTTAAGCTTTTCTTGTACAGGAGGCCTTACCTTATCTGCTTGCTCTTCATTACTTTCATTGTCTACTTTTGAATCTTTATTCATTTATAACGTGCCTTTTTTAAGACCTGTAGCAAAATCAAATATGGAGTTTGAACATAAGAGGCTTATGATTGACACAACATAGAATCATAGAATCATTATGG
>NW_009622842.1:0-780 GCF_000690535.1 Cariama cristata
CCCTGTTTTAGCCAAACCAGGACAGTTTGCTGAACTTTCTTCTTGCACTATCAGTCACTCAGATGAGCTTTCTTACTTGTTTGGAACATCTCAAAGTCTAACAAATTAAAACCTATACGAGTGGGATGCTTTTCACAACACTTTTTTCTTTAGTTCAACTTTGTTGCCTAAACATTTTCTACTGCAGTATCAGACTTCCCATTTTCTCTACACTACCTCTGGCCAAGAGGGAATGTCATTAGTTAGAGCAGTCAGTTTTCCCCTTCCCTACAGAAATCAAATGTGTCATCTCTACAGTGCTCTCAGACTCTCTAAGCCAACAAAGTAACAGTCTTCACATCCCTTTCAAACTGAGCAGGTTCTGCTCATAACACTAACATAATCTATTTTAGAGAGTTAGTTTATTGTTAATTACAATTTCTCTTTTTTTTTGAGTTGAAGAAAATTAACGTGGATGTTAAGCAAAGAGGCTATGAGCCTTCCCAGAGAGGAAGCCTGATGTTAAATTGTATGATTCCAGCATTTGAAGAGACCAGGCATTTCAAGCTGCCCGTAACAGAAGATACTGAAGATTCAGCACTGATAAAAATCAGATTACTTTTTAGGCAGAGATTTTTTAAACTCTTGCTGTAAGTATCTTCTGTGATTTGGGGGATTTTTTTCTTTAAAAAAAAAGAATTCAGCTTGTTAACACTTAGGAAAATCATCCTACAAATTATTTGATGTTTGCCAAATATATCATGCTGCTTTTTTTAAACACTCCCTCCCCCCCCCCCCCAC
>NW_009622842.1:811-58826 GCF_000690535.1 Cariama cristata
GATATGCCCGTTAACCCAGCTGCGACATCCATTTGGATAGAACTACTTATTTTACAGTTTTTTATATTCTATATCTACCTTTTCCTCTTGTAAGTTCTATTCAAATGATCTGCTGGGGTTTTTTGTCATTGCGTTTTAAAAGGGCTTACCTTGTCACTCATTAGAACCTTTCCAGTGCAGCTCTGCCCAAGGGTTCTAACCTACATAGCATTCCCGCAGTCGCTCGGGCACAGAAATCCTGCACTTACCTCATGAAAGACAGATCAAACAGTTTGGGCCAAAGCTCTAGCTGGTGTAAAACTGCAGGGCACTATTATTTAAAAGATATCTCTGAAGTAGAACTCATTTCCCAAAATGTGCATTACTCACAGCTGGGGACACAAACAGCAACGTGTTTGGAACTTTTCTACTCTCTAAACCAGGTGCTAAAAGCACAGCATGTGTGCTATGCTAAGTCACTATCCGATTCCCTGAGGTGACTTATTGATTTTGAGGTTACACCTCAAATCATGACCTTGCGTGTAATCTAAGCTATCTAGCTGATCTACATGATGCTGATGTTCCATTAAATTCTGTCCATAATTAAATTCACCTTGGAAGCAAAGTTGCAGAACAACCAGACTTTGAAGTTTAATCTTGCCTAAACCAAGACATGTTTTTGTCAGTGAAGATTATAATATTTATGCTACTTTTCACTTTTCATAACAGATTTACTGCTTATTTTCTATAGCCTTTCCTGGGGACCAGCATATTTTCGCCATTCTAATGTCACCGTTTAGTTTTCAAGGATAGCTGCTTAATATTTTAAGTTTTGCTTGTATGAAGATGAAGCAACTAACCAAAGTACAGATTTTGAAAAACTTCTCATTGGTATCAGTTCTATAATGAACTTTATGGAGGAAGCACAGGTTAGTGAGTAGATGAGAAGCCAAGTAGAGGCCAGGTTCTGAAATCTGGTCAGCTAAATGGCCCTAGGAAACACTCAGACTCTTACTACACAAGCTTCTTTAGCTTTTTGGGGGGTTAGATTTAAATGGACATGGTAACATTTTATGTACCTCTGTACAGTTTTCAGGTCCTAATATTAATTTTTTAGTACCAGGAATTCTTCACATTGTTACTAGAGATTAGAATCATTCATTTCACCAAATCTCAAGGGGTTTAGTGGGTTGTTTTGGATAAGAAGACAACATTAAGGAGAGAGTATAACATGAGTACTTCAGTGAAAAGTATACTAAACACGTGAAAATTACTTGGATTAGGACTATTGAAAGAGAACTAAACCATCTCTCACAGGTGCTACTTAAAAATACTTAGTTAATTGCTTATGATGGAGCTTCATGGCAAGCAGATCAAGGGAATATGGCAAAAGCCATCCCAATGTCCAGTAACCAGGAGCCTGGATGCAAAGTAACAGCAGCCAGGTTTTGAGCCATGACCCGATATACCCAGGAGGTCAGAACTGAAAAAAACTCAAGCTCTAAGTGAATGAGACATTTCTCTGTAAATGTCAGATACATTAAGGCACTTCTTAAGAGTTTTAGAGCTGTTAAGTTCTTCACATATGCATAGTCAACGAGATTTTTCTCTAAATTCAAGCTCCAAACGCTTAGTCATCAGTGAACAGTTACAATTTTTCTAAAAACATTGTAATTGTTCAGAGCATCACTCCAAATTAAATTATTTATATTTAAAGCTCAAGATTTTAATAAAATGGCATACAAAATAGCCCTACTTTTCTGCTCTTATCAGCTTTCCAAGTGATTGTCTAATTCTACTGGAAATGTAAGCTATCTTATTAATTTGGAATAAAACAAGGCTGTGCTGAACTGAGGGGTTATGGCTACATATTTCAGTAGACTGATTGCATTGACTCACACATTGTTGCATTGTTCAAACACCTAACGTTCAGCAAAGGACAAAAAAAGCATATAAAAGGCAAACTCCTTTTGCATAGGCAGCATCATGGAGCAGAGCTGATTCTGAGCAAGTATTTCATGTGCACAGTTCTGTGCACTTTACCATCATGCTCAGATTTCCATTGCTGCACTTTGCCTTTCACACAGATGGATATTTGGAGGAATTTGCTAAGGACTTTGCAAGGCCAGAACAGAGCGCGAGCATGAATCTAATTTGGTTTATTTGGATGGTACCATAAGTTTAAGTAAAAACTTTCTTTTTTTTCTTTCCAGATTCTGTTTCTTTAAGTCCATTTAGAAAAAATAATTTTGATTGTCTACATATCTCATCTGGTACGCAGCTCTGAACTACCGTCTAACTCCAGATTTGCTACAGTAAGCCTTTTCTGCATTGGAAATTCTTCCAATACAAACTCACGGAAGTTTCTACCAGCTCTAGACTTTATTCCACACACAATAGTCAGTCTGGTGCCAGGAATACTTATGCCACTATTTATATCAAATCAGAAAAAATTAGAAATGGACACTTGCAGTACAAGACATCTGATTTTTTTTGACTCCCTTAATCAAGTAAAGCTTGTTTTCAGCTCATCTTAAGCTTTAAGTTCATGTAAAATTCAAAACAGTAAGGGGTAGTAAACCCTCCAGCACTAGAATCACAAATAAAAATAACTTTATGTTAGGAAAAGGGAAATTGCCCAATTCTAACACAGTTAAAATATTAATGGTAATTCTCCAGAGATCCACATCTTACACAGGAACTTAACCAAAACTCAAACCTGGTTAAGAAGCACTTACTGTATGGAATTTATGACAATTACTCCAATTAAGCTTGAATGTTAAAATTTCATTGACGGAGAAATGCCAAGGGAGTGTCAAATTCCAATTTTTGTTACTGCTTCTCTCTCCCAGGAGATACTTTCCTTTTCTGCTTAGCAGATTGCCCAGTTACACATCTACTTACTCTTTGATGGTTGTATTATGACAGCAGAGAAATGTGGGGGGAAAAAAGGTTGGAAAGAGAGAATTATTGCAGAATGCAAACGCATTGCATACAGGTTCTAATGCAATAATGTCAGGAATTTTTTTCATTTCTTCCTTGTATTGAGAATATTTATTTTCTGGATATTAACAAACTTCATCATAGGAGTTCTCTTAGTAGCACTCCCTTGGTTTATTGCATCCTCTCAGGCTAAGAAGTTGGAATATACATTGTCACTGGTGTCCCAGAATGCAAAGGATTTTTTCTGTTCTGCTAAACAATTATGAGATCAGTACAGCTTTTACTGAGATAGAATCTGATGGAGACATTGCTTAACACAATCAAATCAATTGATTGTGCAATTCTAACACAGTCCAATATCTGAACTGCTCACTTACTATGCTAGTGTTATTATCAGTTTGTGTAAAAAAAAGGTTAAGACCCACATTCTAAGTAAGAAAATTTCAAACAAACATGAATTTCTTTTAAAGCTGTAAAAAACTGTGCTCACATGAAACTAGAACTACAGTCAGCCTTCCACGCTTCTCAAATGGACTATGATATGTTGTCCTGCTTTCTGTAAGGCAACATTATAAATCCACCCACATGTATTCAGCAGTATTGTTTGCCCTGTTGCGTAAGTCACAGAATCATACAGAATCACAGAATGGTCCGGGTTAGAAGGGACCTCTGGAGATTATCTAGTCCAACCCCCCTGCCAAAGCAGGTTCACCTACACCAAGTTGCACAGAATGACATCCAGGCGGGTTTTGAATATTTCCAAAGAAGGAGACTCTTATAACCTCCCTAGGCAAAAGTCACAGATGAATCATTCCAAAGCATCTCCTGTTCGAGGAAGTCAGTGGCTCTCCTGGTGAAAGAAATAACATAGCCAGCAGAAGTCATAGCAGACCCATTGCAGAGCTTCTTACAGCCAGTTTGTGTTTTTCAATATTGATGAAAATAACAACTGGAGCAACATAAAGGAGATAGTACCAGATGGATTTGACAGTCCTTTTCATTGGGGCAGAAGGCTTCTCTTCTCTCTCTCTAAATGCCATTTTAATGTTGCTACAGTTCACTGCCATGAACTTTGATAAGAACATGCAATGTACTTAAATGCTTATTAATGGACAAGGAAATCCAGATCTATTTATGAGAATGAAGGTAAGAAATCAAGCACATAAAACCTTAGGCTATCCAAAAAGGTTGCACTACTCTGACTTGGTGCACGTTTCCTATCTCACGTATTATTGTTTGATTTAGTGACACAAACTTTAAAAACTTGCAGTTCAAAAGGAATTTGCATTAATAATACTACAAAGACAGGTACACCTTTGCTAGTTAATGCTTCAACAGACATGCATTTTTTAAAATATTCTGACATTGGAGTGCCAGTTTCATATCTTTGCAAATGTCATCAGTCATGTTCTTTCTACTTTTAAATTACCTCAGTTTCTTTTAGTAGTGCCATTGCTTTAAGACAAGGAAACGAAACCATATTATTTTAAAATCCTAAAGAATCATCTGTAATATCACAAAGTGTCCTGTCTTAAGAATTATTTAAAATGTTACCAAGCTTGCATTTTAAAATCTAGAAACTGTCTCCAAATGGTAGTGATGTTTGCAAGAAAAAATTAGATGTCATCATGAGAAGAAATTAAAAGTAGGATAAGAGTGCTGTGCTATAGTGTAGATACAGCAGCAGATGGAAAAAAAAAATTGGTCCCTGCAGCTGGGGCATCCCTTCTATACCCTTGACACTGTAACTAGCAATTAGTGGATGGGACAGAGTAGCAAAGACAGAGTTCCTCTTTCAAAAATATGGGCCTTGTCATTTGTTTTTTATGCTTTCCCCCATTATATTGTGTATTTTACCTGTGCAGGAGGTGATACCAGAGCAGGTTCCCTGGACACAACATGATGTGCTGTGAACTTCAGGGACAGCCTCATCACAGCCCAGAGCCTTCTTGAATGCTTTAATATGCAACCTTTCTGAACATGGCCTTTTTACTGATAATTGGCAGATCAGCATGACTGCCTTGGTACTTTGGTACTTCTGGCTGATCATTCATGGTAGAGAATACAAATTAAAGACAAAGAAAAGTGGGGTTTTTGGCTTTTTTTTTCAAGAAAAGGTCAGAGATTTAGAACAGTCAATAATTCAGAGAAAAAAAAAAAAAAAAGAGAGAAAATCCTCAGAGATTCCATGTAGAAACAAACAGCTAAACACTACAACAGTAAGAATTCAAAAAGGTAGGAATTACTAAACACAGACTGAAGTCTAGGATATTTAGAGGTTTGACTCATTGTCTTTGAGACAACTCATTATGTCTGGAAATCACAGCTGTCTCCAAAGGGTTAGCCATCTTGTCCTGACCTCCTTCAGCATACTCCCTTCTCTTTCAGTGTCTTCTGAAATGCCGAACACTTTTACCCATAGTGCATATAATCTCCATCACCTTGGTCTTGGATCGTATCCTCAAAGACTGACTTTGTGAAGTAGAGAAAAACATTCCATGATTGGACTCCCAGTGCATCAAACAAGCGATCCAAGTCACAGGATTGCTATGTAACCTGAGACACATCTGCTGAAGGGAGTCTAAATTTACTGCCTGCCCTAAGAAAAGGTTATCATGCTGCTGACCTGGACTACTAGGAGACCAGAAAACGTGTTCTTTCTTAAATATTCACAGTTCTTCTTCTCAAGACTTGTTCTGTGATAAATTGTGAGTTACCCTGTCCTTTTCCTAATATCCTAGCTTGTGCCGGCCAATGGTCTGGATGAGTAAACTGGGTATCTCACATTTACCTGTACAAGTACAGTGTGTCCATCTTATCCACAGACAACCCACAGAGGTACAATTGGACTAACAATGAGGTACTAGGAGTGTAAATCCTTGTACAAATGAGTAAGATTGAGGACAAACCACTTCTTAATGCACCAGTGCCTCTATTCCAGCCTTATAGATAAAAGTATTCCTATCTAAAACTTCCTAACCTTCTAGAGACACCATGAGAATAAATTAATTTCTGGGCATTACTTAAAACACTGATTTAGTCATGTACTTGTCCTCTCTTTTTATTTTAGAATGGGTCTGATTTACTCATACTTTGGAACTTTTATCAAATGATGTTTTGAGATGCTGACTTTACAGTGCTGAAGCTATCAAAGACTAAGTCCCAGACCAACAAGTGTGTTTAGCTACCTATTTCCCAAATTTTAAGTTAATACAAATTAAGTACAGAAATTTAGGATGATTTTAGAGAACACCAGCCCTGAATATCTCCCTACTCAGTGTTACAGTACCCTATTAACAGGGCAGATGATGATGAAGTCTTTCTTCCATGTCAGGAAGATGAAAGGATTTAAAATTTTGAGTAGTCCTAGATGGTTGTTGGGGTTATTTCTGAGCATACATACTGGGTCATATTTCCTAAGTGAAGTAACACACAGAGAAACGCCCAGTCTGTGAATCCTCACCAGGACATGTGTATAAGGTAGATGATAAGTTGTTAAAGTCTTAAGATTCCTACAGTTACACTGTAGCAGAAATGTAGGTGCCTAGAAGGTTGTACAGGCACTCAGACCTGTACATGTACATACAACTTAGATGGAAAGAAAGGGGTTTGTGCCCATCATGGTACTTAAGCGACCTAATCATGTATTAGAGTTGGCAAGTTCCCTCTCTCACATGAACTTAAAATACACATTGTATATTCATGTGACCTCCATTTCATTCTATTGTCGTAGAAGATACTTCCCGATTTCAAACACAATTTCCATCCAAATTTTCTGATATTGCTTTCTCATCTGTCATCAGTGCTTGAGGTTACTGTGTCCTCTTCCTTTACATTTACAGTATGAAACTTTGGTTCAATTTCTGTTGCATGAAATATAAATGCAGCAGCAAATAAGAAGTAATCTAAAGTCAACAGAGAAGCAGGCCGTGTAACAGTATTTTTTAAGACTATGAAACAAATTAAATGGAGCAGCTCAAATAAACAGCATGTTTAGCTTATTTCAGTGGCCCTTCTTAATTAATCCTTTAGAAAATAGACAAATACATTACGTAAATCACAGACTCAGCAGATGTAGGTCTCAAACAGAACTATCTAAAGACCCTCAATGTTTGCATATGAACTAGGAAAAGTATTGCCAAACTTCGCCATCTTTTTGGCTGTATAAATACTTCCAAAAACACAGGGAAAGTATTGCCTTGTGTTAAATATTGATATCTGCTCCTATACAGTGCATCATCCTCCAAAGTAGCATTAGGGTAGATGTATATTAAAAACTGTTATTGCAAAACTTAGTTCCTTTATATATGCAACATAAACAATGCTGAATATACTCAGTATGACAGAGTACAGAAGGAAGAACTCTTACTTCTTCAGTAGAATGTGTTCTCAGCCCATAAAAACCCTATTAATAAGAAGAGGTCAGTTTTTTTCCCTCACCATTTGTTCTCTTTATTTGCTCTTGTTGTTCCTCCTACTTTTTAAGTGTCCTTAGGCATCAGTAGAAAAAATATTACACATAAAGATCTGAAGTGGCCACAGCAATTGCACAGCAATGCCAATTGCAAGATCTAGGTTTGGATGCTAGGCTATTCCTCACTTTTCATACCATTTAACTCTAGCAAGCAAGCACACCAAATGTAAGGCACTGCAATGCGTTAATCTAGGCCCTCCCCTGATTTAATTGGCCCAGAAAATTGCTTGAGGTGTTTGGAACTGCAATTAAGGCTAGGAGAGTCTGGAAAAAGGTCTTTGGTAGTGGAGGGACTTTTTTATTATTTTTAAGAAACCAAATCCTCTCTCAGCTAAAACTCATGGGCCTAATTAGAGATTAATTAAAGTTACTTGCTGCTGCTTAGTTGAATTACAGCTCAGTAGACATATTTTAAGTGGCAGGTACAAAATTTAGCCTTTTCTCTCTCTCCCTTTTGTCTCTCTTCCAACAACCAGAACTTCCCCAATCAGCAAATTCATTCAATTCAAATTAGAATAATTGTCCATCTTTACCCTCAGCCTCACAACCTGTAGATTCCCACTGTAATTTGGCTTAAGGAGACAAATTAATTTTAAGAAAATAACGACCCTTGCCTCCCACTGGTACCATGCTGCGGCTTGTGATCCTGCTGTTGCATATAACAGTTACTATACACTGGGAATATCCAGCTACATGTACAGAGCTAAAAATAGGGAGGTGACTGCAACAGGGAAATTAGCTAGTTTGGTCTACAAGTCTAAGATAAAGCTTTATATGAAAAACGCAGATAACAATAATTCATGTAACAGAGCTCTGCACAAGCTATGGTTAAGAAGCATAGGGCTTGTCTGCAGGCATCTAATGTTTGCTTTGCAAGACACTCATACGTCATGGAACATTAGGTCAAACACATTCCTCAGTAAAATTTAGTAAAACATACACTGAGTATTACACTTAACAGTTTATCTAAATTAGCAAATCTTCAGCAACACTGCCTTTAATTTTAGTTATCCGTTTCTGGGTTTAATACTTTTCTTCACAACAGCAGCAAGCACAATACCAATACTTACATAGTTCATTTTCCTTAAGTTGGAATGCCATCGTATTTTTATTGTCTGGTTATTTGGGTTTAGTAGGAACACCATGAAGTTCTTTTGTTGGTTTTGGTAGTTATTTTTGGGAGAGGTTGTTTTGTTTTAATCAGACTGTCTCCAATCCTGTTGTCACAGCAACAGTGGACATAACTAGTTGACACAATTTTTTTCCTCCAAACCTTCAGTGCCATTCAGATTGTAAATTGAATTTAATAAGCCAATTTAACAGCCTACCTGAATCCTAATTGCAAGTTTTCCTAATAATATGACATTATCCTTTTCAGTACGTTCTGAAAGATTTCAGTAAATTATTTTCCTATAGACTAGAGTAGTGGTTTTTCTTTCCTTAAATATATGTTAGGTGCTTTTCTCCCTTTCAATTTCAGGTAAGTATTCAACTTTGTAAATTTAGATAATTTACTGACATTTTAAAAGATTTTTCATGCTGGAAACATTTAGAGTTATTCTGTGTTTTACAGTGACAAAGCTGGATTTCTGATATTATACAGTAAGGACATATGCCTCTGGGGCTTTTTAAAGGAAGAAAGGCCATTCAGTCTACCAGATTTCCCACTGACTTTATAGATTCACTTCTAAGCAGTGAATATATTCTAAGTATGAATATATTCACCTCAAAACAAAAAAACTTAGTGCAGTGCACTCCCTTGAAAAGAACAGAGCAGTCTCAAGTTGGCCAGCCCACTCTATTATACCAATATACTCTGAATTAAAACATCTCTCTCAAAAAATTTCCAGAATTAGGTGGTAACAGCTCTTCAGCATTCTCAAAGACAACCACAACATCGAGCTCTGCCATAATTGATACAGGTGGATCATTCAATGCCACTAGCATAGCGTTCTTCATAACAACAAAAGATTAGAAAGTAATAATCATTACAAGACCCCTTATTTTATGTTCCTGTAACTTTTACAGAAACATTTTTCCCATAGTGAAAACCAGAATAAAGTATGGTGAATTCTTTTCCCTGTAAAAGAAGTACATGTTGAATAAATTTGCTATTTTAACTTGGATGCATCACTGGTGTCACAGGGAACAATGCTATGCTTTCTGATCCCAATTTAAAAAACCCAGCCTGTAAGCTTGGAAGGTAGCCATTTCAACTGCAAAAAACAAATAAGGGTCTCAGGCAACTCTAAGAAATAACTTGATAGAAAAACAAATAAGGGTCTTGGGCAACTCTAAGAAATAACTTGATAGAAAATTTAAATCTAAGTGAAAGGTAACAGACCAGTTTTTCACATGGTGTGCAGTAGGCTGGTGGCAGTGATGTTGAAGTTGGTTTATAAGATAAGGGAGATGACAGTAAAGAGAAAAAAAACATCTCCACATTTTCAATTCCGTGGATTTAATTATGTTTCTAACATTAACTTAAGTCATGATACTGATATCTGGTATTAAGCTGTCAGTAATCCTTAACCATCAATTTGAAGCCCTTTAATAGTATTATAGATGAAGAAATCAAGTTTTTGCATTCACCATTATTTTACCACAATGACACCCAGCAAGCATAGTCATGAGCTAGGTCACTAGAGTAACAGGCAAGGTGCAGACCAGGAACAAAACACCCTGTTTCTTCTCCAAGATCCTAACATGTAAACAAAAGGCAAGGCTGGGGAAGAGATGTTAGAGCACAAGGAGAGAGAGAGGGACATTATCGGTCAAGACCACACAGTACAACACAACTCAGCAGCAGTCAAATTTGTCAAGAGACAAAGTAGATTTTAAGGAGCTAGTGAAGTGTTTCCACAGATGTTTACAGTGAGCTCCTCCCATCTCGTGCACACTCTAGGAAACAGAGGCTGGGAGGTAGCTCTTGATGCCAAATAGAACATTGCCTAACTCATTGGACCTAAGAAGCGGGCATCCAGGGTACCAAAGTCAACTTACAGGCTTCCCATGCATAACAAGTAAATATAAAACCTAAGCTCCCACAAAGTCTTTGCATTGACCTCACATATGTGAAAACAACAGCCTGTTTTGTCACCACTTGACTCTTACGTCTCGCTAATTATCTTGTGTAGAAAATAGATGTTTTCCTAACAGAAATACTATTTGGCTACATCATTCCTCTTAATTTTCCGTGAGCACTATTAACATTGAATAATTCCGCTGAAAGTGGCTTCACAACAGGGCAGGTAAGGTCTGTTTTGTCAATGACTCACTGACTATAGAAAAGAACCACTAAGTCCTCTATCAGTACTGAGCAGTAATGCTCCAGTTCATTGATGAATGATTCTACCAAAAGTAGTTCCTATAGTCACTGACTAGATAGTGTGTTCATTTCTGCATACTATAAACCTTAATATTTTGTTTCCTCTTTAAACAAAACTGGTTGGTAACTCAATCAAATTAATATATTATTTAGCCTCTAGCTTTTCCTGAATGGCTACATGTAAAGTGTGTGCACGTGTGTGTGTGCGCGTATATATGGTTATAGAAGGGACTACAGTTTAGGGCTTAAAAACTACAAAAACCTTAAAAAGCTACTAAAAACTTTGGTTAAATTTGTCCTACAAAAAGTAACTTCCACTTTTGGAGTGCAGTGTACTACACAGGATTTTGTAACAATAAGGAAAGCAGCAAACAGCATGGTCTCAAACAAGTTTATCATTCAAAGTTTAAATCAATTTGTGACACTTTCTTGTAAATTTCTTTTCTGTGATGTTCGTGAATTCTTTTCATGATTTTTTTCTCAAAACTGTAGCTTATTTTTTGTAATAAATATTTAGTCACATAGAGCCACTACACGGTGAGCACGTAAAATTTTGTTTTACTAATACTAACAGTATTTAAATTTGAAATGTCCTTTTGTAATTTTGTGTGAAAATTATGTTATACAGACTTTTCCAATTACAGCAAGAGTGGCTTATAAGTTTGCTAACCAGAGCCTGCAATGATAAAGTGCTATCCTGAACAAAAGGAATAAAGGCCTTGAACAGAAACAGCCAAAACTTCTATGAATCTTCTGCCCTTTCAAGGAAAAATGATTATGCCATGTACCTCTAAGGCATCAGAATTTGACAACAAGTAACATCAGGTCACACTAAGAATAAGATTGGAAGTAGTGCTTTGTGCTAGCATTTTTCAAAAGGAAAAATTGCCTTTTAACACACAATACTCTTTTCAAGTCACAAAGCACATTGTATGTCTGTAGTATTAGATGATTTGATAAGAGAGATGTGTGAAGTCATTCTGAGGGTATCTACTGTGCAGTCAAAACAAATCGCAGAGGGCTTTGTACAGAATTTCAAGTTTCTTTTAAACTAACCAGTTCAGATACTAAAAGCTCTCAGTCCTGCAGAAAAAAAGTCTAATTTAACCTGGTTTTGGCCAGGTTTTTGCAGTCTGTGGTGAACTTTGTGCTCCTGCAGTGAGACTCAGAATGCCTGAGCTTGCTGTATCACACCATAGTCACTGCTTTGACTTTGGGTGCTGTTTCTTGGTCTTTCCCTCCGTTTCTGTGTTCAATTACTTGAGAACAGAGCTCTTGAAAAGCTTGTTTACTTTACAAAACAGTGTATGGATCTCTACTGTTGCAGAGAATTAATTCACATCAATATGACAGTGATGGATCTTGATAATGTTTCACAAATTTGCATGTGCGCACTTAGGAATTAATTGAAGGTAATTGAATGGATTTTTATAATTTCATTTTTAAATGAGACCCAATTCCCCATACTAGTGATTTTCTTATCTGTTGTTCCTGTAAGACTCCACTATTAAGACTCTTCAGCTTTCTTGCCATTACCTTCTCAGTTATTCAATTAAAGAAACTAAACAGCTTATTTAATAAACTAGATTATGGTGTCTGTTCTGGCCTAAGTTTGTGGCAGAGATAAACACAGATATTTAAGATGCACGATGTGTTGTGTTAAAGTAAGCAACAGACTACCTATCATCTAGAGATAGCCAGGCACCTGACTAACCAATGCATGCTTCTATGTGTTTTTCGGGGGACAAAAATGCTTTGAGGATCAGTTGATCATATCATTGGCATTTAAATCTAGGAAATGAAAAAGACAGCTTAAAAAGGTCATTCAAGAGACCTTCTATATTAAAATGAAATTTACAAAAACCTTTACATACAGCCTGTTTGGTTTTACATAATTTGAGATCAGTCTTTGCAGAACAAACTGACAAAATTCTTCAGGAATTGAAGCAGTGTGCTGGTTTTGGCTGGTGTAGAGTCATGGACTAAATGAACTCAATGGACATTTTGTGGATATTTCTTGACGTTTATGGACATTACACAAGGTTCATCCATAGACTAAGGGAATGATATCTGTGTATTATATCGAAGGATGGGAAGGGCAGTGGTGGGTAATGACAATGTATCCAATAGTGTGAGACCTGAGCATGACATAAATGGTATGGAATAAGGGGTGGAGAATGTGCTGGTTTTGGCTGGGATAGAGTTAATTTTTTTCATACTAGCTAGTATGGCACTATGTTTCAGATTTGTGCTGAAAACAGTGTTGATAACACAGGGATATTTTTGCTATTGCTGAGCAGGGCTTACACAGAGCCAAGGCCTTTTCTGCCTCTCACCCCACCAGCAAGGAGGCTGGGAGTGTACAAGGAGTTGCAAAGGGATACAGCCGGGACAGCTGACCCCAACTGACCAAAGGGATATCCCATACCATATGACATCATGCTCAGCATATAAAGCTGGGGGAAGAAGGAGGAAGGTGGAGATGTTCAGAGTGATGATGTTTGTCTTCCCAAGTAGCAGTTACGCATGATGGAGCCCTGCTGTCCTGAGGATGGCTGAACATCTGCCTACCCATGGGAAGTGGTGAAACAAATCTACAGTTAAGCTCCAAGGAAATAGCTGAACATAAATCAAGACAGACTTGGATACAGACTTGGATCCACTTAGTGTATTTTGATGAGAACTCCAGAGTAAATATACAGTGATGCTGCTAACAGGAGTAACACCTTGTGTGGTCATAAATGGAAGCACAGGCACATACTCAGCCATGATAAACTGTTTCTTCTCAAAGGTAAGAGTCGTACAGTATTTATGACGGAATCCCACAGACCTTTCACATATCCCCATAGAAGTAATACAGGGCCTTACTGAAGAACAGTTTTAGGATGAACAGATGATGACATGTTGATTTATTTATTCCTACACTAGGATCATAGCATTTCTGGTAAGCTCTCATCAATCCATCCCATCAATCCAGAACTAAGGAACCCAGGTGTCCACAGGTAAGTGTTCATTTTAGAAGCAAGGAGGTGCTTAAAATCAAATCACGCTGGTTTGGGAAAAATTCTTCCACTTTTGAAAATCATTGCTTTTATCACCTTCAGTATCATTAAGTGACAAACACACTCCAGGACAATTTGATCACTTAAAGAGAACATTCTATTGCCTTAAACATTGCCTTTGTGATATGAAAGTACTTTCAGATTCAGGTTCTGATTAAATATTACTAAAGTGAATTTTTTGAGGTGGCAGGGGCTTGCTTGTATGTTTGCTTTAGTACTCAGTAGATTGCACAGAGTAAGCCTTTAAGACCTATCTTTTCTGTCATTCGCACTGCAGCAAATAAGAAGTAAGAAATTTCATGGAGATCAGTTACCAGAGTTACAGTCTTTGAGTAAGAGAAAATAGAGTTATTTTCTATCATTCTGTTGCTTATTTCCATAACAGTTCTGTGATTTTGCTAGACAAAATCTGTGTATAACTGCTGAAAAATTTTTTTCATATGATTCAGTGAAAAATGACGAAAATAGTTAATACTGTGTCAAGAAAGACCTTAGGGTGATGAACTCACCCTCTGAGAAAAGCAATAGATAGCCAAATTTTACTATTTTACTTGTAAAACTTTCTGAAGAGGTTTATTAAGTTTACTTACTTCATAGTCTCAGAATGGAATGCTTCATTACCTTTGCTATCATACTGCTTGCAGTCACTGTAATATAAGCCTGTATTTTCCTATGGCATGATTAAACACAATATTTAAGACTTAAATGAATCCATTAATATGACAAATGCAAAAATGACAGCTTTCTTTTTATAAAAAAACATTATCAAAGTCTAGTGTATAATAACACATCAGGAACATTTGTTTCATTTTATAATATTAGAAGCTAACTCAGTGGAAAAAAATCATTATTAAAAATTATTCTGAAGTAGACTATGTCCCTCAAACAACATAAATGGAATACCAAGGCACAAAATCAGCAAAGCTTCATTTACATACAAATTCTTCCTTAGTGTTACCAAGGTGCTGGAATGACAGTAAATGAAATGTCAATTAGATATTATGCAGCACATATCTCAGAAGTGACATGGCTTTTTCTCTTCCCTAGAAAAACTTCAGCTACTCTGAGGAGTAAGTGTAATTAAGGATTTCTTTCACAAACCCACTACATACAGTTTATTCTACATGTGGTTTCATAGCTGTATTCCTTGACAAAATACTGGATGGAATGTAATAACTGGATATAAAGAATGGATTGTCCATTTGACACCTAAACATAATTATGCTAATTTTCTACAGATTAAACATTTACAGTCTACTTTACAAGTTTAGATGCAATAATGTAGATCCACTGTTGACACAGATTTGATTCCTCTTGTCCTGAATTACAATTCTTATTATTTTTACTCAGATACTTCCTAATTGTAATTTGTAAATCAAAGTCCCCAAACAGTCTGCAGGTTCTGCTTCTGGCCAAGCAGGACTTCTAACGGTGCTGTGCACACATACACCCTCAAGTACCATAAACTACTGCTACTCCCAGTGCCTCAGGAAAAACCAGATTTGATAGCTATGCAGCAAGCTGATTCTAAAGATAGCATATTTTAGATAACACATCAGGAACTTGATGATGATGTACAAACTCTCTGCCATCCAGTCCCACTCACTGTGAACCAAGAGTCAGGCAAAAATTAGGGAACTTACATATTCCAGATCTAAGGCCATTGCTTAAAAAGCTCTACACGTAATCACATCATGTTTCACGGCCTCTCTCAAATAGAAAATAAAATGCATGCTTGTTAACTGATCTTTCTAATGTAAGAGATCATCAATAATCATGTACTGGAGCATGAAAACAATGAGAATACTTTCATATACTCAACATTAACACTATTTCTATCAACAGTAAAAAAGCTCATATTAGATCTAGTACAAGGTCATTGATTGCTGTCAATACAACTGCTGAGTCTTTTGTTCAAGGCTATGAATTCATTTGCAGCATTACGCTTTTCCTTCCTGATACTTTATTATGACACTGCTTAGGAAAATCACACTTTCAAAAAAACAAACCAACAACAAAAAAAAAAGTAAAACAGAGAGAAGGAAGAATTTACTTGTAACAGGAGGTTCAACCTGGAGGGTTTATACAGAGGTAGGTTGATTGCAAGGTACAGTATTGTGCTTCACAATCAAAGCTCTCACAATTTTAAAAGAAAGGTGTATATAAAAACTCTCAGAACAGTGAACTAACCGGAAGCAGTATTTACTTTGCAATAAGGCACAATTAAAAAATTTGAATTTAAACTTTTATAACTTTTTTTAAAAAATTGAAATCAATTCATCTGGAAAAACAAGTGCACTCAATTTTTTTAAAAAAGACATACAAGCACAAAAAAGAAATCAATGTTTTTTTCCTGATTTAAAACATCTCATGTCTGGCCAGAACTTTTTTTTTCAGTTTGTTGTTTCAGAAGAAAATCCCCAAACAAGCAGTTAATATTTTTCATTTCAACTGACCAAAAGTTATTTTGTCTTACTTTTGGTTCAGATTTTGAAAAGAAATTCAGTTTTTCACACAGCTTTAGCCAACTTATGACTCATTGTTAAGATATGGCTAAAGAACGATTTGTATGAAAAACCTTGGAAAAGAAACTTTTTAGCAATGAAGCTTTAGGCATCAAAAATCTGCCTCTGAAATTTACTGTAGGGCCTTTGCACAGCACTGGTCAAACACAGAGGTCAATCTCTCCCACATGAGGTGTCTAATATTAGATTTTTAAATATATATTTAGAGACCAAAATTTTTGGCCTGATTTTTAACAAGGCAAGCATTTCTTGCCTAACTGCAGAAGCTCAAGTTCAAACAATTTACCTTACACTCTCTTTTCTCTCAATGTCAGGAAAATGAAAAATAAATGCAAATGTAAAATGGGAAATAGAAGACTTCTGAGCTTCCCAAATACTCTGTGAGGATAAAGTGTCAAGTCTGATGAATCATACTATGATATACATTGTGAAAACTTATCAATAAAATATCAGGAAAGGATTAGAGGCAAAGTCACTGTAACAAAGTGGATTAAAATAGTTCTAACTGCTTCGAAAAACACCTTTCCTTCTTCATCTGCAATATCTTCTTATACCCAATCAACCACTCTCTCTCATACATGTATTATTACTCTCCCCAAGTAACAGAACTACAAAGTATTATTGCTTTTCATAAAATTCCTTGCATTAACTGACTAAAACTCTAAGGGAAATGCCACTGCTATGTGAAAGGCCTGTAAGAGCTATGAGCTAAAATAAGCCCATTGGCTTCACTAATCACAGTGACATTAAAGCTATAGTTCCTCAGGATCACCATTAAAATCTCTGTCTATCTGTCTATCCCATTCATCCACTTTTGTTCTAAAAAATGTCCTTTTGATATCTAGGATGTTATCTAGGAAACGTCAATCACTCCATGTAAACAGACCTAGTTTCTGTAGCATCACCACCCACCACTTGAGTTTGGCTTGGGAAATGTTCATCAGCACTTGCTGTCTCTGATGCGAACAAGTTTTGGTTTCCAGTAGCTGAGCTATAACTAATCGAGCAAAAGAGAGCAATGAAGAATAAAAGTTATCAGGATACTAAAAATGACATGTGAGTGTTAAGGCTACTGATCATTAAATGAAGTGAGGAATTGGTAGGTAGGATAAAGTAACAGACATACGGCTACCTTAAAGGTTAATGAATTTCCTTCTCTCCTTTCCACATTTGTTCTAAGCTGCTGCAAATGATGTGAAATAATTGTTTTGACAAACTTGGTTTCCCCCTAGACCAGATGTGTTGATCTCCCTTAGGTTCTTTAAGCAGAGTGAGGGCACATTTTAATCTTCCTGTGCCCACTGTAGCAGCTGTACAAATACTTCATTAACATAAGAACGGTGATGAGTATGTGCTATTAAAAGGGGGCGGGGGGGGGCGGTGTTCTTCTGTATCCTTCTTTATAATTCATTGAATTTTATGCTATGAGTAGGTACTAAATTGGGAATGAATAAATGCATTTCAAACCCTCAGTTGGCACCCAATGTATGCTTATTCTCTTACAGATGAACCAAATTTTTAGCTTGAGAATTTTTGCATCTATCCAGTGCCAAGGCAAGGGAGTTGTATAACATGTATTTGAGAAAGATTTATCAAGATAAAGGATTTTTTCTGCCAGAAAAATCCATATTCTTACAATGCTTTTTATTCTGGTTCTCATTTGCATAGAACTCAGGCTATGGCATGTAGCATCTGTTAACTCTGCTACAATTATGTCAACATGGTGAATTATTTTTTCTTTCAGAAGGACTATGAGTTACTTTTCTCTTTGAGGCTATTCAGTTCCTAGACAACTTAAAACTCAGCTCCCTTACTTAGGTTTCTCTTGATACTTCCCTTCACCACAGATATCATTACTGAAAATTTACTGAGTCATTCTCAGTAAATGGTGAGTGCAGGATTATTATTTTATGAAGAGGAGAACTGAGACAGTTGATCTTTTGAATATTTAAGAATTTATTTGATGTCAAATTAAGAATAAAAGTGTACTTTGCCAAGCATAGAAATCATCACAAGATAAAGTCTACTCTGTCCACTGTTCTCTAAAGGTACAGACATTGTCCCTACTCTTCCAAAGCACTAAGACATAAAATTCAACTGGAAAAATGGCATCTCATCAGTTTCCTTGGTTTCTCCCTTTTAATATACAAACATGCACGCATAAAGCATTTGCTGTACACATATATGTATGTGTATATATCTCCATGTCTATATTCATATATATAGATATATTTCTATATATATGTATGTATAAATAAGTGCTTCTTTCCTGCACCAGCTGTCACCTCTGAAGCATATGCCTGGCTAGAAAAGCAGACAAGTGCTTTTTGAAGCAGATACATCTTCTATTTCCATAGTGTGTTGGCAGGAGGTAGTAGTAAGGATTAAGAAATTGGTTCTATTCTTGCTAAGAGACAACTGGCTGGGAGAATGCTCTAGGGCATTGTGGATGTGATACATTGGTAGTTCGTAAACTGAAGAGAAAAAATGAATTTGTATGTGGATATCTGAAATCTCTGTCCATTCCATGCTCATCACTCAGCTACCTAGGCTTGGTCTTTGCAAGAATGCTGCAAATCATGCCTGAAGGCTCCGAGCCAAAATCTGACAGGTCTTTCTTTACACTACCTCTGTGACATATGTACTGCAACATCCAGGCTCTTTGCAGCTTCTTCAAAATTCAGAAGGTCAAATTTTGCTCTCAGATGTCAGCACACAACTCTCATTGCCCTGATTTTAATTTTATGGTTTATCTTCTGCATAACCTCTTTGCAAATAGCAATGTGTCACAGAGGACATTAAAAGTTAGACAGAGTCTTTTAGCCAAACACCCATAATTTCATTAAATTATGCTGCCTATACTAAGATAGGGAAATAAGGAGGAACAACAGACACTTTGAATTCATACTAATATCTCTCACCTTCATTTCCATTCTACATGGGAACTGGATTCTAGACTTGCAGTAGCTCAGTAAACATAAAGACCCACATAAGTATGCTGATATTCCACCCTCTAACTCCTGCAGACTAAATGCTGATCTACTACACTCATGTTTGTTCAAGACCATGGTTTGGTCTTTAGTCTGAGCCTTCCATTAACTAAAGTATTTCCTGTTCTATAAAGAACCTATATCACAAGATGGAATTACTTCAGCCCCTAATGACTCTGTGATTTGGACGTGGTTAAGTCCTGACCTAAGCCCTACATATTCCTGTTCCCACTGCCTTTAAGGGTATGTAACTTCAGTTGCTAATACAAGCAGAATAAAGCAGTGGGCTGGACTGTATCTGACAGTGACTGCATATAATGCTAAACCAGCTCTTTGCAAACAGATCCCTCAGTGGTATGCTTCAGCTGCATCCAAGCCTGGAGCTGTCCTAGTGCATGCTTAACCGCCTGCACAAAACACCAGAAATATGGAGTATCTTCTGTGCTATAGATAGCATATATCTGGACCATACCTAATGCTACAAATAACTCAGGGATGGAGGAGTGGAATTTTCAAAAGAAGCAGAGGAAAGACAGACTAGAAAATAATCTGCCTCTGCCCCCAGTCTGTAAGCACATGTCTCCAAATCAATCCTGCTATTAATTAAAAGTAATGACTGGCCAATACAAGCACTGAGTGGATCAGCTACCTGCAGACAGCTCTACCAGCACATGTCAAGAGCTTACTTCTCCAAAGAGTGGTAGGAAAGCCCTGTTCACATCTCGACTGTGTCTCAAAGTCCAGTATAATCATAAAAGCCTGTAAGCCAACATCCCTACTCCCACTGTGGATACCCTGACATCAGCCTGAATTCAGCTTTGTGGATGGCTAGGACTTACTTTGAACCATTCCAGGCAACCTGGTTTTGGCCTTCATCACACACAACTTTGCCCAAAAACATGGGAACGTTCAAGGTAACACAACATGTCAAGAGTCATCCACCTGGCAGGTAAGTGCCACTATGACGACTGCCTTTAGCCACAGGTGCATCACTTGGATTATCCAATGACACTGGGCTTCTGCAGGCAAGCAATAACATAAACAAGTAGCAAAATGTGCCATCAAGCCCCACTATGTGGGAGTTCCTGCTCACCACACTTCACCAGCCCTGAAGTTCAGATACATTGTCTCCAAATTTGCAGCTCTGTAATTGAAAGTAGTATCAGGCACTGTCACAACTGATCCCTGTTGACAGTGATCAGAATTAATGCATGAACCATTATTGTTTGAACTAAACAGACAGTATCTACACCTGAGAACTGAAACAATTTCAGATGTAAACCAGAGTGGGCAAAATGGGGAGGACAGGGATAATGACTGCTAGTGAGTGGGTTACACATATGTATTCATTTGTCAGAGCTTTCAAATGTCATAACAAAATAGAAGACATTGACATTTTCCCAAGAGCATACAGAAAGTTCTGAGTCTCCAAATACTGCAGAGTTAAGTTGAAAATGGGGAGAGTAGTGAATTCTAGCTAACTTTTTTTCCTTTTAAATTAACTTTCAACTGCTCCTGAAAGAGGACAGGCATCAGTTTTCAGAAAAGCAGTGCTTTATTTATTTTATTTTTGTTTAATTTCAGAAAATGTACATAGGCACGAGCTCTGAGAGTTACCATGGCATTTTTGCTGCAGGTAGAAAAAATGTTCCTGCATCCATCACCAGTTAAAATTGACACAAAGTGTTCTTTTCTGCTCAGAAAATATGGTGGTAGCTTGAAAACAAATTACAACTTAAAATTTCCTGCACAGTGAGCAGTGCTCCACAGAGAAAGAACATGTTCAAGAAATCAGAAACATAGCGATCAAACAAAATCTCCAGCTAAAACTACCTTTGAGAGAAACTGATAGGATGAAACAAGACTATGTAGTTCCTCTGGTCTACACTGACAACAGAGGAATTCCTTCATTCTTTCCTTCCTCATTTCCCCTTCCTTCCCTCTTCCTCCCCCCCCCCCCACATATTTTTTGCATGAAAACTCCCCCCCCCCCCCCCAAGTATATTTTGCATGAAAACTTGAAAAACTTGATCCCATGCTCCGGATCTAATATCTACTCAGATAAGGATAGGAAAATATGGATCAAAACTTTGCAGTTAGGAAAACATCTCCTATGAAACATTACATAAAACAAAGTCCATAGGTTGAGATTAGCATTAATCCATGAAAAGATGACACCAAGTGGAAAGGTATTCTGCTGTGGACACCCTATCCTAAACTGTGATTCTGACATTGCTTCTTCCTTGAAACTAACAGGTGATTATTTACCACATCCACAAAACATTCTTACCTCATTCCTGTGGTCATTCAGGTGAACAAAAAGGAGAACTCAGATTGCAACTGAATCTACACTAAAGCAAAAAGGGATTGAAGATTTCCATGGAGTCAAGAAGCAAGGAGATTCCACAGAATAAGCACATGGGAAGTTGCTTCAAGATCTTTGCATTATCTTTAAAGACTGCAATAAAACACACTTTGAAAGGCAATCCTTCAAGGGGACACTAGAGCAATGAAATGTTGGTAGAAATTATTATGCAGAAACAGTTTTGCAAATAATGAGAAACATCCACTTTCATCTTGGTATGTATATTTATAAGAAATTCCTTCATTTCACTGCAATTTCTTTGCATGATCCAGTGGTTAGAACAGAACTTCAGATGAAATGAAAAATTGCTCATTTAAGTCACAGGTATTTTCTGATCAATGAAAACTTTTTTCAGGTCTTTGGTTTTAATCACTTTCCTTTTACCAATGCATCTTTACTCATCATTTCTGTACTATTATAAACGGGGAGGGGGACACTTTTTTACAAGGGCATGAAGTGATAGGACAAGGGGCAATGGCTTTAAACTGGAAGAGCAAAGATTTAGACTAGATATCAGGAAGAAAGCTTTCACTGTGAGGCACCGGAACAGGCTGCCCAGAGAGGCTGTGGATGCTCCATCCCTGGAAGTGTTCAATGCCAGGCTGGATGGGGCTTTGAGCAACCTGGTCTGGTGGAAGGTGTCCCTGCCCATGGCAGGGGATTTGGAACCAGATGACCTTTAAGGTCCCTTCCAACCCAAACCGTTCTATGATTCTATGACAAATATGCAAAAAGGCCAGATATTGCTCCCTGGTGTTGAACATTACAAATTAAAAATTCCAAAATGTTTTTCTCAAACTGTTCATTTACTTTGCCTTTTAGCAAATTAACAGTTACAATTTTTGCCATCACAGCCACCCCTTTTTCTACAGAATACACCTCTCAGAATATCCATGGAAAACAAGTTGACGAGGTCTAGACAATTTATTTTCCTTCAACTGAGTACTGGCAACTATGCAGTTTTCAAGTTCTTTCTATCACTAATCAAATTTCGTGTTTACTGTGTGGCTGCCAATTCTATACCCTTTACAAAGGCCTTGTTCAGTTCTTTAAATTTCCTTGATACCTAAAGCAGAAATGTTAACTCTTACATATAAATCTTCTAGAAGATTTCTTAATGAAAAGCCTAGCAAAAGGATAGGAGTTGCCTACTGAACTACCACCTAGATAGCAATATCCTTCAGAGTGCCAAGAATGCCACAGTAAGCAATGTTGTAAACTCTGTGACTTTTTGAGACTAACTGTGACTGGTTGTTCCTCAGTCCTTTTTAAAGGAAGTTGTCCACACTCTGGACAGGCATGAAACAGAATGGGGATTCATATACAGAAAGAGAATACATTCCTACAGCTTCCAGATTGAACGACAGATTTCTACCACCTACATGCTGAGAATGGTGGCCCAAATTCTTGATTCCAACAGAAGCGAGGGCTTTGATGAGTCTATTTTAGTGATTAGAGTTGTTTCATACATTACTAAAAACATATCGCAGAGGTATTGCAGGTTTCTTGAAACATGTATGTTTTTAAAATGTATTTTATTCTCCTGAGCTTTAATTGGACTGCAGTGGTCACTTTTGTTCTTTCATTAAAAAAGTAAAGCCATCAACAATGTCAGTTAAACAAATACATGAATCAGGTCTGGGAATGGTCTTGAGAGAGGAAACACTAATGATAGGAGTGTATAAAATACCAAGCAAGGACGCTTATGCACTTTGCATTGTTTTACTGGGTAATGACTCCTTCAACCTAAATTCACCGCTTAAAATCCAGTTAGCAGTATGGTGCCTAGCACCTTCTTTAGAGGACTGAAGATTAGTTTTTGTGGTGCTGGGTTTTTCCTTTTTTTTTCCCCAAACCCAACCAAAGAAGACAGATGCTGTGGTTCTGTGTTTTACAGTAGTATTCACCTAGGATGTAGATACCTGCTATTTAATTACTGCCTGACAGAGGATTCACACCCCCGCTTCTCAGTTCCTTAGAAACTGCTCTAGCCAACCACTCCTAATGCTGCCACTGTATTTTATTTATTATGTTTGCTTGCATGCATTATGCCCTTCTCTTCATAGTTTTATCTGATTTTATATACCTTGTACGCAGGCTAGAAAAGCCTGTCTCTAACACAGACAACATTTGCTATTCACTGCAGGCTAGTGAATCCTTCTCATCTGAAAGCTGCCTGGCGTTCGCAGTAGCTGAGACTCAGTCCCCCGTCCGCAGGCAGAACTCCAAATTCAGAAATCACAGTCTCCTGGCATCCCTGCAGTATGCCACCAGGGACAATCAATGAATAATAGAAAAGTCAGTATTTGCGGGACTGGGGCTGTAATTTTCTGTCAGAAACTCCAGGTTTGCATGCAGAGAGTATACAAGAGATGAAGTACAAAAGCAGAAAAAAAAAAATTCAATTTTAAAATCCTATGTGAACACTTGACTAATCCCATCATTCACAAAAAAGGTCTCCCAGGTATTAGCCCACATAGAGACAACAGCAAGGAATTAAGCTAGTGCAGTTTAAGAGCCTCCTGATCTCTCAGCTGCAATCTTTGCAGTTGATACGGACATTCAATTTACACCTACATTAACCATTGCAGTATCATGTAACGTAAGGCAGCATAAGTCCAATTTGGTTGCAATACACAAAATCAATTTAGCCACAGAGGGCTGCTGGGACAGAGCCCGGGCTGCTGCTTCTTCCTCCCAAACATAGCATGAATGATGCATACGCTGCCTAATAGTCCAGCAGGCCCCTCTCTCTCTTGGCTTGAGGCCTCAGGCCTTTTTCCTGATTGCTGTTCCATAAAATTATCTCTGGCTGTACATACATGGAGAAAGAGGAAGCCTGTGTCCCGTGAGTGTACTATCTAAACAGGAATGAAGGAAAAGAGGTGAGAGTTACTTTTAGGAAGAAGGGCCTGAGGGCAACTTTTAAAGCCTCAGGCAACGAAGGGAGCGGACAGGCTAAGACAGGTGGCAGTGCGAGCCACCCAGCACTCAACAGGGAGAAAGGAAGTCTGAAATTTGGTCTTGGCTGGAGTCTCCCGAATTGTAATGAGAGCTGTATCTTAGAGCAACGGGGTGCTACTGGTAAGTTCTGTGTTGAAATTCCTCCACGAGATGACAAGGAGATAAGGTTTTAACACACCTCAAAATTCAGGCACAGAAAAGAGGTTTAGAGGTAATACCACTCCATCATTGCTTAGTTATCATCAAAATAAAAATCCAGCTTAGTCTTGAAAGGAAGTCTGACGTTTGCATCACCTTTTTGCAAAACTATTTGGCATTGTAATCAACATAAAAGATGCTGCTAAGGTCTTAAGAAGTAATACTGATTTACCCTAGGTAAAAAGTCAAGCTTCTTCACCAGCACCGGGTTTTGAAAATTTAGGTTTATACAATAAACACTTTGGACAGCTTGCTCCAGAAAAGATCAAACACCTTTTAGTTCTTTTTTTTATATATATAATTGTTTTCCTCTGTTGAGAAGTTGCCAAACTCAAACTGCTGAGTGCCACACAGCAACAAAAGAAACCTTAACAGGATTGACATTATTTTTTCTTGGTTGCAGCAACTCAAAAGCCTCAATGCTTCCTCTTAGCTAAGTGTACTTTAAAAATGTTCTCTCCAATTTAGAAAGGAAACAGTGAGGGAGGAGTCTTAGAGGGAATATTCTCTTCCTGGATTTAACATATTCTCAAAGATGCCTAAGATTGTGAATGACAAAATTTGATGCTTTTTTTCACAGCCTTATATTCCTGAATGGCTCAAATCTTAACTTTATAGCCTCAGAGAAAACAAAATGTACCAAATTCATCAGACTGTATAATGGACCCTGAAACCTTTTATTTCTTTAATATGTTTATTAGCTGCAAGGTAAAATGTCAAATTCATCAGACTGTATAATGGACCCGGAAACCTTTTATTTCTTTAATATGTTTATTAGCTGCAAGGTAAAATCATGTTTTACCTTGAATTTACTCTACATTCAACCAATTTCAGTCTAAGGGTTCAAAGACAGGATTGAGCGTTAGCAAGCAACTGCACCAGCAATATCTCTGTGCGTTCTCTGAGTTTCTGTCAAACAAAGAACAATGCAATCACAAGTTGCTTCTGATAACCTAAATCATGATGTTATCAAAAGGCCTAGTGCTAGTTCCAGCTAACCCAGCTGGCTTCCGATTTCTACAGCAAAAGAGAAGCGGCATAAAACTTGTGGCTGTAAAATGAAAGGTTCTGAAATTACAGCTTAGTCTTAGCCTACAAGGCAGGAGGGTTAAGATAAATAAAACTGCCTTGCAATACGTGTTACAAAGCAGTGTTTTAGTCTGGAGTTATCAACTGCAGCATCATCAGGCACAATTGCTTAATTGTGCAATTCACATATGGCTGTTGATCACATACTACTGCAAAATGATAGTTAAATGCTACAGCTTACCAAGTTAACATTATTAAGAGATGACAGTGTTTGATGTACTATAGAATGCTCGGTGACATCTGTGTGAACTTTGGCCACTATGCAGGACCTGGGCAGTAACTTATATATTACAGCCACAGCAGGTCCTCTTCTATAGGTACTCATACCATTATCAACCAGGAATCTGTGAGTCAGCATCAGAATACAAATAATAACTAGGTGTTAGCAAAGACAACATGGCTCTACCTGAACCTTTCTACAATTCCTACCTGTAAGAGTAGCACATCTTTCCTTCAACTTTCTTCAGGTACCCATTCTTCCACATATTCATCTCTACACCATACATCAATTATAGCATAAGAAACTGTCCTGGAACAGTCTTGGATCAGAGGAGGCCCACCGATATTCAGAAGAGGTATATTAATATCCACTCTGACTACAACTGAACATGTGAGTAGCCTGGCCTTCCATCATCATTTAGCAAGGTGAGTATACTACTGAAACCTCACTTATACATCAGAGTCACGCACACAACATAGAAAATCCATGCACACACAAAATGACATTGTGGAATGGGTGCATTCAGACTTAATAAAAGATGATCGTTAGTAATAGTTATTAAAAATTATTTTTATGGTGTTATATCATTACAAATATACTGGTAGCTTTTGTGCAATTGAGAGAAACTGACAATTATTTTCAGGCTGCTTAGAGAAATAACAACAGATACTTATCTAATAAAATGAAATATTCTAGCCAAGGGTATTTCTAAGAAATCTGCCTTCTGTCATACCCTGTCAAGTTTCCAGTGTCAAAAAATAACTACCTTTAGCCATAAAACTTCTAAGTATGTTCATAGCAATTTTGCAATTCTGAGATTGCATCTGAAGTCACTCTTCTTTACTGATTGTGTACTGTTTAGTCTTTCTACCCTAATTTTGTTATTTACTGCTATTTAAAAGTGATTATTTTCATCATGTCTCATCCCAGGATCCGATAACGCTTAACAAAGAATGCCATTTTCCTAAGAAACACAAATCACACATCTGAATGAACTGAGCAATAGTTATTTAAAGGACTAAATGTTTATTTCTGTATTTGACAATTTGAAACATTTCTTTTAGCACCTATGGAGGCATATACATGACTGTAAATGAAATTTACATTTTAGTCATAAATTAGTATTTTCCTTCTTCACAAATGGAATCTTAACATGCACATAGTACTTTATGTGATGAAAAACAACCTAGTGTGATCAGTGTTATCAAAATCCACACTTTTGTGGATTCTTTTGTGCCTCTTTTGAGGCATTATCTCAAAGGATCCCCCAGCATCACCATTCAGCAAGCCTTTCTACATGTACAATGAGAATGGTTATGCAGTTGTGTAACAGTGGTGGACTTACAGAGCAATGCTTTTCTGGAAGGTTTCAGAATAACAGAAAGTTCTCCTGTGCCGTCTGCTTGTGTGTCCAGCTTAAGTTTCTAATAGCTACAGAAAAGGCACTCTTCAATGCATTGAAGAATCTTAGACAAAATGGTGACCATCCTTAATTTGAGTCATAATCTAATCATGCCTCTTAAGATCATTGATCTATATAAACTGGCTTTCAAGCTTTCCTATAACCATAATTTCTACAAGTGCTTTGTGGTGGTTTCCAATTTATTATTTTTTTTTGTTATTAAACCACTCTTTGATGTAACTCTCTTGAAATAGTGAAATGAAAATTAATTTATCTCACAAAAATCCTAAACTCCAAACATAAATTGTGTTTATTGCAAATATTCCACTGAGGAGAAGAGAGAGAGTGGGGAAAAGTAAAACAAAAATGCATTCAGTTCTATGCATGAATGAAGCTAGCTAATACATCTTCCTACAACTGCATAAATATCTTGTTGTGAGGGCATTTTTTGTTTTAGCTTAATTTTTCAAAATGATCTTTTTTGTCTTCAAACATATCTGTTTTTCCTATATCTGGGCATCTGCCCATAAGGTTCTTTCTGCAACTTTTTTGTTTACTAACAGCATGCATGGGGAGACTATGCAATGGTGTGATAAGCCTCTGCTAAACAGTTACAGGTTTAGTGAGGACCAACACAATACTGGAATAAGAACAAAACAAAACAAAGCAAAAATACTCAGCTCAATTCACTCTCCAACTTTTCTGGCAACTTTGCTGTGTATTTAATAATTAAATCTAGCATAAATTTTGTTTGTGCTGCTGTGAGACTTCATCAAGCATCAGCACTGTGATCTCTAACATGAGCAAGGGAAGAAATTTTACTGAAGATTTAATCTCCCATAAATGATAAGACATTTAGCTGGATCCTTCTCTTTCAACAGGTACAATGGTTGGCAACTTCGATATTATGTTTTGAACAATAAATTGGCTAATTCTCTGGGCTTTCTATGGAAAGACACTTTAAGGCCTGATGAATTTTTAGGGGGAGAAAAGGCAAAGAGAGAGCACACTTAAAAAAAACCCAAAACAACCCATTAAAAATCATGCAATAACCTGAAAAAATATTGTTTTGACTCTGCCGTTTGAGACTACCGCTACTGACTTGCAAAGAGAAAGCACACTTAAAAAAACCCCAAACAACCCATTAAAAATCATGCAATAACCTGAAAAAATATTGTTTTGACTCTGCCGTTTGAGACTACCGCTACTGACTTTTTTTTGTGCTCTTACATGGATCCAGAGAGATTCTAGATGTCATGGACTGTAAGAGCACAAGCAATTCCCTCCCTTCCTGCAGATCAGTTGAATCCTGTGCAACTCCTAGAAGCTGAAAATTTGGACAAATGCAATATAAGACGTTTTGCTGCAATTGTTTTTTCCCCCCAGTGTGCACTTGAAACTGTGGGAACATGAAACCCGAGACGTGAGGAAAAAGCGTCAGTATTCTTTAATAAAACCAGCTGGAAAAATTGTACCTAGTTCCCAAGCTGGAAAGTAAAACCACCTCCAGGAATCACCTCCTGGGAGGTAGGTTACTGACACTCCCTCCTCCCTGTCCCTGCTCAACATTGGAACTCAGGTGTCCCTCCTCCGGGGCTTCCCACAGGACTGACTGTTACTTCTTTGGCAGAACATTCTTTATGACAACAGATAATGGTGCATTTCAAAGATAGTTTTGAAACAGGATCCCATCTGAATCAGTAAGGATTCATTCTTTGTACTGTTGGCACAACGTTGTGTATTAAAAGACAAATCGTTTGGGACAGGGAGCTGATGTTTCAGTAGATCACCTTCTTGAAGCAGGCTTTTTCAGAGTGATAAAACTCCTTTCCACAAGAAAAAAAAAAATTGTTTCCCACATTCTCCACGTACATGTTGGAGAGAGTGCAATGAATACATGAGACATAAATCATAAGAGCAAGCCAAGACAGACAGCCAGAACTCCATTCCTTTGATAATCATAGAATCATTATGGTTATAAGAGACCTCAAAGATCATCAAGTCCAACCATATACCCGATGCCACCATGTCCGCTAAACCCACTAAACCATGTCTCGAAGCACCACATCTAAAGGTTTTTTGAACACCTCCAGGGATGGTGAGTCCACCACCTCCCCGGGAAGCCTGTTCCAATGCTTAACGACTCTTACAGTGAAGAAATTCTTCCTAATATCCAACCTGAACCTCCCCTGGCACAACTTGAGACTGTTTCCTCTTGTCCTATGGCTAGATACCGGGGAGAAGAGACCAACCCCCGCCTCGCTACAACCTCCTTTCAGGTAGTTGTAGACGGCGATAAGGTCTCCCCTCAGCCTCCTTTTCTCCAGGCTAAACAACCCCAGCTCCCTCAGCTGCTCCTCATCAGACTTGTTCTCCAGACCCTTCACCAGCTTTGTTGCTCTTCTCTGGACACACTCCAGCACCTCAATGTCCTTCTCATAGTGAGGGACCCAAAAGTGAACACAGGATTCGAGGTGCAGCCTCACCAGCACAGAGTACAAACGGATGATCACTTCCCTAGTCCTGCTGGCCACGCTATTTCTGACACAGGTTAGGACGCTGTTGGCCTTCTTCGTTGCCTGGGCACACTGCTGGCTCATGTTCAGCTGGCTGTTGACCAACACCCCCAGGTCTTTTTCCGCCAGGCAGCTTTCCAGCCACTCATCCCCAAGCCTGTAGCGTTGCATGGGGCTGTTGTGACCCAAGCGCAGGACCCAGCACTTGGTCTTATTGAACCTCATACAGTTGGTCTCGGTCCATTGATCCAGTCTGTCCAGATCCCTCTGTAGAGCCTTCCTACCCTCAGGCAGATCAACACTCCCACCCAGCTTGGTGTTGTCTGCAAACTTACTGAGGGTGCACTCAATTCCCTCATCCAGATCATCAATGAAGATGTTAAACAGAACTGGCCCCAACACCAAGCCCTGAGGAGCACTGTATTCTCCCACCAGCATCCCCTGGAGCCCTATGGTCATATTTCTAATGCACCTTTGCTTCATTATCAGGGTGAGGTTCAGTACTTGCTAATGGCAGATCTTTTCCATATCTGATACCTTCTCTCAACCAGGACAGGATCAGACTTGTTTCTCTTTTTTGCTCCCTTAGGAAAATATGTTTATATGAGCAACCTTTAGTTGTTGTGATTAAAAAGCAGCAGAAATCAAGTACAGATGCAACATTCCAGCACATTGTTTTGTAAAAAAGATACTGCTGATTTGCAAATAAACCCTGGAAACTCAGTGACGGGCTGCAAAGTTTGCTTTGTAATAGCAGTTAAATCAGTCTGTTCTGCCTTGCTGCTGTTACCATCCTGCTCGGCCCTTGTTGAGGTCATGCTGTTCAATATCCCAAACCCTTTGACATGGTAATGTAATATATTTTATCTACAAGTTTTCTCATTATTATGGAGTATCATCTCAATAATGATTCAATGAAGGGAAATAATCAGCTTTTGCTGCACAGTCTTCTCATCTGTGACAGGGAAGACTAAAGCATAAACAAGTGGACAACTTACAGTCAAAAAATACCACATATATCAAATAACTGAGTTCACCTATCATAGTATGCAAAGTCTCAGGTAAACACATACTTTAGTCCTAACAGGACAATGGTGGTGTTATTGAGACGCTGATTCAGGAAAAAAGAAAACAATTTTTACAGGTGATATGCCCACTGAGCTTTGAACAGCTTTCAAAGAGAATCAACAACTTACCTGCATTAGTGATTCTATGAACTCTTCCAGGTTTACAAGATAATCAATTTAAAAACAAAAGTATCTGGTTTAGGTGTTAAAGAGTTGTTTATTTGCTTGGAAGAAAATATTTTTAATGGCACAAATACGTTTGACATTTCCTGGTAGGAACATTGTTTATCTTTCAGAAGATCAAAAAAATAAACAAATCACATTTATGTGCCTGTTTACCAAAACATAATCTGAGGTTTTACAAGTGTAGAGGAAGAGATGTATTGCTCTGTGGCATGAGTCAGGCACTTCAGTGAACATTTACAACTGCTATTTAATGAATATACAAAATGCCCTCCCAAATCTGCTGTGGATACCAGATTTTCAAAGTCATTTTGATGGAATCTGTTCCCTCATCAGAGACATGGAACAGATCTTTCCAATAAATGGTTTAAGATTTTCCCTGAACAACAGACAAAAACTGGAATACGTATGAAGATTTACTTCCCAATTTCTTTCTTTAAAGAAAATCTATATGAAATGGGAATTTTTCTTTAAAAGTTTTAGTTTTGCCTATGGGCACATGCTTCTTCTGTTCCAAATTTCCTATAACTTAAAATCTTAATATTTTGGCTCATCTGGACCTGGGAAGGCTTGAGGTGATAGCAGAGAAGGTGAAACACACCGTAATATTCTCAGTACAAGGAGAACGTTCCTGCCTCTTCTTCCACATCTGCCACATTACTGCTTATCTGCCAAAAGATTGCAGATTGTAGCTACTTTCAGATTAAACAGGACAGCATTTTGGGCAAAGACTACACGTGTGCATGTTTTGTTGTGGCTGGGATTTGGGAAGTAAAATTATAATTAAAAAACCCAGATAAAACAGGTGCCATGGTTATATTTCCTTCCACCAAAGATATCTGTCATTGTAAAGTGCCTAGTAAAACAGCATGTAGCAAACATATATAAACAAATACATATCGCCATGAGAAAATAGGCAGGTGAAAAAAAGGTTACTCCCAAACCAACCAAATCACTTACACCAGAAAGCCAGAACCTCAGCTTAGTGTCATCCCAAACAACTGGCAAACAAGCATCCAGTCTTGCCAAAAATGATCACTATATTTTGTTTTCAAGACACACAAGTCTGAACTCTTGACATATAACTAAATTACTGGCCAAGCCAAAAACAGTGCCCAAGGATATTTGAAACACTCTAAAGTTGTCTGTCCCATCACAGATTAGTAAAATATGTTGTTATAATAAGGCTCTTACAAAAAGAGGTACTCATGAATTTAAATGCACTCAAATGTAGATGGAGTAGAGTCATACCCTACCTGCGAAGTGGCTTGAGGGACTAATAATGTACAAGATATTAAGTGCTGAAGAAAGTAAATGGTATTTGTGGAAGATTGAAAGGATCTCCCAAGAGCACTAAAGCATAAGTTGTTTCTTCAACTCATAGTTTCCCTCCTTTCACAAAAATTAAATTTCTACAGCAACCGATCAGCCACAACAGGACAAACTCCTCATGTCATTGCCACATCAGGCAGCAAAAAGAAGATGCACCACTAATTCAAAGATAGTTTAGCAAATACCATGAGCACAGGATGATGCACCAGCAAACAAATTAAGAAGTCCATTAAAAAAATATTTAGTAGTCTATTGAAGTAATACTGTACTCTTTCAACAGCAAAAGACCGCCAACACTGCAGCAAATTTTCTAAGAAGCACTGCAAAGCGAAACAAAGAAAAAGAAGGGAAAAATGAGAACTGCAGCATATCTGATAAATCTATGGCTACTGTGTTAGATGTCCCACTTTCTCGAAAAAGTTATTTCAGTGGTCATCAGTCACTTTTTAAAATTTTTTTCTTAAGGTCCTATGCAGAGTCCATGATCATTGTTGTTCTTCATAAAGCAAGTCAAGTTTTCCAAATTTCTTTGCAGTTGCTGAAGCAAAAGGTGCTAATATACAGAAGAAAGTGGCAATACATTGTTTAATAATGTCTTAGAATAACTTGTCTTTATGAAACAACCCTCTCAGCAGAGAACAGGATGTGACAGAAGTATGTAACACTGCAACAGACTGATCACTTAGGGTAAAGCCTGAAACTCCATTAGATGATAACAGCAGCAGTCATGACAGCAAAAGTGTCTTTATGCCCACTGACCCTAACAGAGAATACAGCATCTGCTTTCTCTGTGAGTTAAAATTGCTGGTGCCCATAAGCAAATTATTTTCCATTAAGATCACCTTTCAAGCAAGTCACAGCTAATGGTTCACATCTTGCTCTCTTCTGGCTGCAGTCCAGCTAGAAGTGATCTAGAACTTGGGGAATGCCTACATATCCCTAATCTGTACATATCACGCATGCTGCCTACAAAACTGTCTCCATTGCACAAATGGGCAGATTCCAGTTTGCAAATAGAAATGAAACATTTTTGAGAGCCATCAGCAATGCAATTATCCCTTTGGTAGAAAGCGAGCAAAAACAAGACAGAAGAAATGCCTATATTTTGTAAGAAGTAGTGTTTCAGGGAATGATAAATATGCACCCAAATTGTTCAGAATAAAACAACATTTTAGCTACAAAATGGTAGGACCTCATCTTCACAAACTGACTCTTGATTTACTCAGCAATAAATTTGAAGTGTTACAGAAGAAGAGTTCAATTTTGCAGACATACCCTCTACAATATAACCCAATAATGTAACTGTACCACAGGTGTTCAATTTTATTTTTTGCAGTCCAAACACCGTATTTTTTGTTTTCAATTTCAATACAGAGATGCAGAGATGGATTATTACAACTGTAACTCTATACTACACATCCAGTGTGCTAGTATGCAATAAAGATTTTTTTCTTTTTTTTTGTATATGTGCAGCTCCATACCCAATTATTCATGTCAAAATGACAGTACAGTGAGTTTCTACAGCATTATCTATGCTGCAAAATCCTCTGGTACAAGTGATTTTTATGCTCTTTGAAATCTTGTGGTTGGTTTAGGGATATGGTAAAAATGCATGACTGAAAAATGCTTTCAGAGATTTATAATCTATTATTTGGCTGCTGAGGCACATCTCAGTGGCAGAAATAGGGCATCTGATGCCCTTCAGCTACTCTGAGATCACACAGAGCCTGAACATATCCATAAGGCTCAGAACTGACTTCCAGAAATTAAAGAGCAAGCAGAATTAATATGGAGTGTGCCTCTTCTGCCTTGTCTAATGCTGTAGTGGAGAATTTCTTTGACTTCATCTCTCTGTGGACAGCTAGCCAGTAGTACAAATTACCATGGTTTCATGATAACAACGTATGTATGTCTCTGGTCCATAAAATGAGAACTGAAAATACACCTTTCAGGATTTGTTCCGTGCCTTCTTCACATACATTTTTTGCTTTATGAAGATCTTCTCTACAAAAGTGAATGCACAGGACAAGATTAACTAGACTATGACTAAGACCTCACCATTGCCAAACATGTTCTAAAACAGTAAGATTTGATCAGATTTGACGGGATTGGAAAAATTAAAATCTCCTCCAAACTAGAAGTTCTGCCTTTCAACTATTATAGGAGTAATACTATTTCATTTTAAGTCTTTCTCTGTGTGTAATTAATTATGGTGTCAACATACTTCAGACACAAACTAAAACTTTACACATACATGCATTACCATTACTTAGGAATTTTAGTGCTCACGTGACAGCAACAGGAAAAATATCTGTATTCAAATTCAGATGCTTGTGTAAGAGAGACTGAACTATAATCACACCCTACCACAGACATTCATGAGTAATTACATTTTTTAAAGTTTTCTAAAATGCATTCCATGAAAATCAAAAGCACATAATTAAGAGCAAGATGCAAACAAGGTTTTTTGTTTATATCTATTCAACATTTCTGTCATAGATAATTGCAGACCTTAATGAAAACAATTTGATCTATTAAAGATGTATAAAATGAGCATGTTGGATATGCAAAGTCAATTTGTTTCTTTCAAAAGAAGAAAACATATTAAAAAAATCAATTAGGGAAATGACTGGTTGGTATAGGGAACCAATAATAAGACACATTAGTATAGAGCTATTCATTAAAAATAATATTCCTTTTCATTTAGTCCTTTATTGAATCCTTCATAAATGAATACTGTTCTTTTTTAAACAAATGTATTTGCTATTTGCAAGTATTTTACAAATTGTTAAAATAATGATACACCATAATAATTTGAATTACCTGATTTTGCTATGCACTAACTCTGTTTAGTTTGGATACACTGTATTGTTTCTGTTTTTTTCACTATTTGCCATAAGCATTTTTAAACAGGGACACAAATGAAAGGTAAATAGTGGACAGGAATACATTTTGCTGAAGCTTCATACAATCACCTCACAAAAATCTTTTAATTAAACAGAAGTTGCAGCTGGCTGTATTTTGATCAGAAAAGCTCTTATTTCAGACTTTTGTCTCTACCAAACTCGGTCAGAAAAATGAGCTATCTTTGCTTTTAGAACTTGGCCATAAATATAACTTTTCACCATACAACCCTAAAGTATCTCAGGGATTTCATTCAAAACTGTAGTCACAACCTGAACACTACTATAATGAGCTGCTACAAACTACTGGTTGTCTTCTGACTCATTAAAAAATAAAGCTAAAAATAAAGATAAATAAAAAATGTAGAATTTTTATATACTTTCTTACAGACCAGTGCCTACAAAAATATTAGTAGAACATTTTTGTCTTTCATTGTGTAAAGACACCAAAAGCTCAATGGATACGAAGGATTAGCAGGGAAGGCATTCTTCCTCCGATGTACATGAAACACACTAAAGGGTATGTGCAAAAGAGGTAGGGCCTGATCTAGCCATTTAGAAGATTTCAGGTGAGAGGACAAAAAAAATTGTCATCCCTTCTCTGTCCTTTTCTGCCCTCCATTTCCAAAGGTATCACTGAATTTTCGTCAATCTAGGATCTACATATCCACAAATTACATCCTCTCTGATAGCTATGAATGCCCCACCACTGGCAGATGTATCTCAATGGAATGTAAGTCACTGTTGCTGAATATGCAAAAGTTAAAAAATAAAAAAGCCCAAAAGCAAACCACCAGCTCTTTTTTCTCTCCGCTTAAACAAAAGCAAAATCCAAACAATACTTTGTTTCCAAATAACATGTCTGAATACATATAAGGAGATTATTTTTTTCCGTAAGGGGATGCCATTTTTATGAAGCAATTTTTCAGAGAGGTATTGCACAGGTTGTTTCTTCTAATTCATGCTCTCTGACTGAGCTTGACAAATTCCTTGCCGCTGTCATTTTTCAACTCTATGTTTATTGAATGCGGAGGTCAACGGTTAGAGGGTTGAATAACCTTGAGCAGTTTTCACTGCTGTCAAATATCACAGTAGAAGGTGTTTCTAAATTCCTGTGATTATCTAAGACCCCTTTAGCCCAAATTAACTCTCCCTCCTCCACCACAAAAAAAAAAAAAAAAAAAAAGGAGGGGAGTTGTAACACAAACTTTTTATTTTTCAAACTCATGCTCATGATTTTCTGAGGAGAAAAGGGGCACTGGGGAAAGGACAACTCTTTTTTTTGTTATTTTTAACCATGAGATTGGAAATGCTGAGTCACCTCTGTTCCATATGTCTGTGACTGCAAGCAGAACATATTCTCATGTGTTGTGAATTTCACAAGGGAGACACAAGGCATTTTTATACTGACAGATGCTGAAGTACCTCATTACACTCATATTGGTCTCGAAATTGGAAATGCACAAGTTGGAATAGAAATGCTGTCTATGGGCATCTGACCATAGATCTAGAGAGAGTCTAGTCACACAGGTTTTCATTGTTGTAAAGCTAATAATCTTTTGGCAAGAATCAAAGCTTCTTAATCTAGGCTTGGTACCAAGTTAATTTGGCTAGACTGTATCTGATCCTGATCAGAAAAGTCCATACAGCGTTGTTTCATGTGAATTTATAAGCTTGGATCTCACCTAGCTTGAACATCTCTGCATTGAACTCCTCTACATGGCACACACTTTCACCAGTCTGCCTGTTTACTTTCTGGAAGCATACAGGAACTGGAAAACTGTTATTAGCTGAGGAAAACAAAGGACCGAGCAGTTTCAAGCACAAACGAGCATTGCTCTGTCAGATGCCTGCAGAATTACAGCAGAATTCCATCCTGATTTCGGGGTTTTTTGGTGTTGTTTGTTTGTTTGACACACGCATGGCCTATTTTCTTCTTATATTCCATCCTGATTTTGGGGTTTTTTGGTGTTTTCTGTTTGTTTGTTTTTTTGACACACGCATGGCCTATTTTCTTCTTAAACCTATAACCAGGAGTTCTGGTACTATCTTTGAAAAGGACAAAATCTCAAAAACTATTCCACACATTTTACAGAAAGAGAACTTTTGGTAGGATGTTCTCCATAGGAGTTCCTTAACTCCAATACTTTATTGCACTTCTGCAGTACTATTTTAGACCCTTTCTTGGTCAGATACTTGGTCTGGTAGTGTGGAGGAAAAGCCAACTGTATGGTCTCTACAGGGGGACAGTACTTGTGCCATTTGCTACTCTTTTTTATTATTTTTCCTGTTTTCTGCTGTTTTATTTCCAGTATCATTTTAATATTTTGCCAGGGAGGCTGAAGCCATTACCAAGATAGGAATTTCTCAGCGTATTTATATCTATTATGTAGATTATCTGGAAATACACAGTTCTTTGATCTAACTCAAGCTAGTCAAAGTGATAAGAGAAACAGGATTGATACTAAGCTATTCTAAAGCTTGGGGAAAATGAAGCAGATATAAATCAAAGAACAAACATTGTCCAGGTTCCCCTGCTATTCTGGCTTCTTCTGCAGGAGTCTCTCATGCATTATCAAGGAAATGTGTGTTAGAGGTATATGCTCTATATTTACTTGAAATTTTCTAATTAAATACCAGTGGCAAAAATAGCAATAAGCACTGAGCAATAAAATAGCTATATCTTACTCCACTGAACAGTACTTTATTGCTCATTCCTCTTCATCTCATAACAAGAGGGGTTCTTAAAGGGTCCTGGGTCACGAGACTGATTCTGGGAGAGGAACAATCTCTGATACTGAACTTCTAAATCTGTGATTAAAAAAAATATAAGTCAAAGCAATGAAAAGAAAAAATTATTGTTTTGGGGACTTCTGAATAAAATGCATAATAAATTGGGAGTCCTGAGTCGGGGACATCTCTTTTTTCATCACCCAAGTGTTCCTGTTTATGAGAACAAGCACATACTAATGATATGAGACAAACAAGCGTGTAATAGTGATTGAATTCTTGTTCTAGAGACCTTGGATCAACCTTGAGTATACCTGAAAGTAATCTTAGGTTTAATTCTTCTCCTGCAGTTGTTAACGCAACCCAGAATGCAAGAGGTGCTAACAAATATCAGCATCCTATCTAAAAAAATGGAGCTATGTAACACCAGAAAAGCCACTGTATATGTGGCTTCCACAAATTGTACACATCACTTGCTTATATGAGAGGGAAAAAAAAAAAAATCACCATTTTTGCACATCACATCCTCTATGAAAGAGTACAGTGCTGTATCAAGTTCACAATATCCACAGAACATGGCATCCTATATGATTATCATCAGACTCAACACTGCAGAAGACAAATGTAGGGCAAAACTAATGGAGCTTACTTAGGATACTGAAATGGAAGTTGTAACTCCATCTCTGTTGGTGCTCAGGTATTCAATTCTCCATCTTAGTGTACCAAGAGAATCAGGTATGAACTGGTTATGGGCAAAATTAGTTTGGAAATTCTTGTGTCATAATAATGATGTTCTGAGACAATATTCTAATAGCAGTATCAAACAAAGACATCTAACAAGTTTAAGCTGAGGTCTGCTAAACTTTGGAAAGGATTAGATATTAGTCATCTGTGCTAGCAAAGGACTAGACTTGACAATGATCGTGACTCTTCAGTCTTACGTTCTCCATTTGAAGGATCATCCAACCGTAAGTAAGATGAAAAAAATTAACAGTTGCAACAAACAAGCCATAAGAAAGTAAAATTGTATGGGTAAGACACTGGAAGAACCAACCCTAGAAGAAACATTGTCATATTTCATAAGCTTTCATGAATATTCAGTGCAGTAAGAAATTCAGCAAGAAATGACTCAGTGGTGCTGTGGGAATAGCAGAAATAGTTCTGTAAGTATTCTGAGAAGAACAATTTGGCGTATATTGTATAAAAGAAACTTCAAGTAATCTTTAAGTCTGACAATACTGGCAGAGTTCCAAAGATCAAATATTTGGGTTAAAACTGTGTACCTAGGGACTGATCAAGGGTATACTTTTAATGATAAAATCTGACTATTGTGAAGACTAATTACTATGGTTACAAAAAAAAATTAAATTAATATTGCCAGGCTGTGAATGAAGAAGCTAAAGATTTATCAGCTTCTGCAAAGGACACTATTCTTCCTTTTCTGGACATTAATTTAGGAAAAATATTGCTGTATACTTGCAAGAAGATAAAATAAGAACTCTGATGCAGGCTGTATAGTTATAATGCTACCTGACACATATGACTATACTGCATTCTAGGAGATGCTAGTGGCAGAACAAGTGACATCGTGAGAAAAAGCATAGTGTTTTCCTTACAGAGAGCCTGGCTTTCTAGTTTATAAGAAATAATACAATGCTATTAAGACACATGTCATTAGAAAAGGAGAACTTCTTTGCCATTATGCCACAAATACAGCATCATCATCTTTAACCTCCAAGAGTTTCTAGTACATCAGTTAATGATTGCCTTTTTAGGGAATAGTGAGACAAATAAATTATAATGAGTTTGCTAGTCAGAATGATCCTGGTACTCAAAGTACTTAAATTCCACTCTTTTACATAAGGAAAAAAAAAAGTCACAATATCCAATCCATTCTAGAATGTAAGTGATGTTAATGCTGCTCCTTCTCAATTTTCAGTAGTAATAAAAATAACACTAAACACATACTAAATCCTGCAACTTATCTTTACTGGAAAGAATCAAGGTCCAGGCAAAACAGTCCCAATAAAAAAATCCCTTATCGGTTCCCCAGAGACTCCTCTGGCAGTGTACACTGAGCAGCCCTTAACAGAAAGATTTAGCCAACTGGGGATCCTTCCATACATGGAAAAAGAGATGGAATGGGACCCCTTGAAAAGAATCAAGACTGGCATATGCAGTGGTCATGAAAGGTCACAGGATAGGCAATAGAATTAAATCAGATGTGAAGTTGAATTATACATGAGATTAAAGTAATCTCGGTGTTATAATAAGAACTGCTGTGCAGTGTCAGGCCAAAGGGCCAAACAGCTGTGAGAGTGGCTGATGGGGCACGTCCAGGGAAGAGCACGGCAATGACAATGCCTTTGACGTATGGTCATGATTACTGTATGTCTGAGCAGCTGATTACATGTAGAGCTAAAAAAAAGTTAATCAGTATAGGACTATGCCTCTCCTAAGGTTAAAAGAGGCATGTAAAATCCCCCAAGCCCTTAAACTCCTGCCTTTCTCTAATGCTTCATGATTACAGACCTGACAAAAATACAACCTGCAGGTAGGAAGACTCTTGAGTAATCTGATATGTCATATTATATTTGTGACACGTTGCACTACAATATGGCACTCATAATGAGGACTCCACAGAAAGGTGGATACTACCGAATGCCGATGGAGGGGAACATGCATTATTTCACAGGTGGCCCAATGTGCTAATTAGTCACTCTCTCTCCAGGTGGGAACAGCTGGACATAACTCCTTTTTGACGACAAATTGCCAGGATTTGTATGAGCAAAACTATAAAAAGTTTGGGATCAAAACTTTGCATTTTAAGGGACACATGATAATTTTCAAATTTGAGGACTGTCATTTATGGTTTTATATTTCTTTTACTTTGTTTTGCAGTGTCCAACAGAATACTGCACATCACAGCTAAGGTATAAATAGAACATGTCAGTCCTTCAAAATCAGGCAGCCTTGCTAACCGGGCAAAGAATTTTTAATTACATTTCCACAGATCTACAACAGGACCAGATAAAAATGAAAAAAAAAGGCAAATAATACATTTAGTACTCAAGAAGACAGATGACAGAAGTCATCTTAGCGCATTCTGACACAGCAGTAGTGCAAGAAACCAACTCCTTCTCCTAACAAAATTCTACATCATAGCCAAGGTAGAACAACTTGGTAATTTTGGCAAAAATTGATAGATGGACTTTTTTAATTTTTTTTTTAATAATTTTTGGATTTATCAAGATTTATCACAAACTGCCTCTCAATGTTAGCAAAGAGTAGTAGAACCACTCTGTGTTTTGAAAGAGTTAAAGTGGACTGAGATTCTGTTAGAAAGAAATATCTTGATTTCATAATCCAAAATGTCTTTTCATTTTGAAAATAGCCTTCCTTTTCAATTAAGTTGTCCCCTTGAGTTTTTGCTTTTCAAACACTGAGGAAAAAAATGTTAGGTGGAACACTTTGATCTTGATTCTTCACCAAATAACACAACATTTAGACATGCTTGGTAGACAAATATCTGTTATTTTGATAGGTCTGTTGAGAGGATGAGGTCCAAAACTAGGCCAAAGTATGTTTTTTGTATATTAATAGTTACTATGTTTCCCACAAGCATTATGCTTGGATCTGTAAACTGTATTTAATGATAAATTAATATTGTAATGAACATATGTCTTTGCTATTGGGCTATCATAGTTCTCACCTAGCCATAACTATTGGCAAAGAACTGTGAGACATTAAAAAAATCGAACTAGAGAAAAAGAGAATGTCAGTCCTTAAAGTAAACTGTGCTTCTCTAATATAACACCTTACTCTTGGGGCATTTATAATCAAAGAATCACTGCATAACAATGCCAAAGAAAATTACTACATATGTGAATATCTGATGCTGAAAAGAAGACTGATTGATGAGAATAATATTGAGACTTAAATACCACCTAATCACAATCAGTAACTTTTAGTCTGTAATCTACCTGCAGAACCAAATGTACGTGAAAAAAAAGACAAAATTGCACTAGTTCATTCACAGGAACATGCAGCTGAGAATCAAAACACATGATGGCAAAAGTTTCAGTGCACATTTCTTTAAGTTTTAAATAGCTGAAAATTAAAGTATCAAAAATCCAGACAAAGCGGTATTATGCTCCACAAGGTCTGCATTTGAACTTTATGTGACAGAATGGTTTGCTTTCAGATCTTTCTGAAAAGTTTTTCCTCTGCCAGCCACTATTCTCCTCTGAAATAGTTTCTACTGCTTCACTGCTGGTCAAATGTCAAATACTCACACTGGGGAACCAGAGAACTGTAGCTTGTCCCTATCATCTTGGTCACACCAAAATCTTCTCTACTCTTCACCATTCTGTAATAAGTAGGTAACAACATTTACCTGCCTTTTGAAGATATTTCCCAAGTGGGATAACCTGAGATACAACACTGATGAATGCCATCAACAGATACACAGTTAAAAATCCATGCTTTTATTGTCCTTATAAATGCACATATTTCCAATGCAACCATTTTTTTCTAATTAACAAAACTCATTGATGCCTGCATGCAATTCTTTTAACCTCCCTATGCTGAGAAGTCGAAAAGCTGCACGTAGACTGTGTCAAAAAATGTCTTTTCTAGACAGAGCTCCTTACAAACAAGCTGCCTCAGAGGTTGAAGGGCATGGAGTTCAGTGTCGGCAACACAGCTTCCCAAATGCCAGGATATGCTGCCAACAACACCTGAGAGAACTAGCAGTGAGGTAGCTAAACACATCTGCACACACTTTGGTCACATCTGAGCAGCATGAGCAGTCCCAGATATGCTTGCAACTGCTACTTCTCTAAGCATGAGATTTGTCCTCTCCAGCACTAAAAAGACAAAAATCAAATCCAAAAGTATGTTGTAAAGGGTAAAATATGTGGGATTGGTGACAGCCAGAAACAGCTTGTTTAAGGACCAAAAAATTTGTGTATGGTCTGTGGCACTTTCTGGAAGAAGCATTCATAGTTGTTGATTGCTTTTGATTATCTTAGCCTGAACGTATTTGGGCTTGGGACTAAAAAATTCAAGTAAATAAGGAACGTTAAGTGCTATTCAAAGCAATAAAACACCGTGAATCATGTGTCCTTTCCAAAGGACATCATCTTCAGAAAAGGCAAAAAGGGAACCAGAGACACACAAATTGATTTTATGATCATTATTTAATACAGAAGGACATGAGGGTCCTTGGAAGCTGAAAATTATTCTAATCAAGCTATTATTACCTATTTTCACCCTAAATCAATTTCACTCATAGGTTTTAGCTGAAATCAGTAAGGTAATAAACATCAGTCCTGTAAATTCAATGTGAGAGAAAGTTCATAAACATCTGTTCCTTAAAAAGATTTATGTACAAACTTTGGCATTTTTTCCCAAAAGCCTGATGATGGATGTGTAAATGTTCATAGCTGTGCCTGACAGGGGTGGACACTTTGTAAAACATACAAAACAGCACCCTTACAGATGAAAGGCAAACAGTAAGCCAAGCTTAACCTCTTGGAAAGTGGTTACACCTCATGTACAAAGAGAGCTACAATTTACTTTATTATCGTATTAAAAGGTTAGTAAAACTACTGAATGGTATCCAGTTCCCCAGGGAAAGCACAGCAGACTGACGGATCCTGGGTTATAACAGAAGCCTCCAGAGCGATGTGACAATTCAAAGAGGCAAACTTCACACTTGGTGTACAATAATTCCTCCTGAGGTAAACCAGAATAATTTGGAGTTTTGTTTACTATAAAAACCCACATTTAATACTGACCAGAATAAACATTTTGTATCTAATTGAAATTAAGCATGTAGAAGGGCATCAGGACACGGAGCAGAATCCACAGCAGGTCCCCACTAGCTCTTTCATAATCTTCAGGCACAGTTTTAAATGACCTTGTTTATAACTATAGCCACCTTTCTAGCAGAAGAGTTTAGAGTTCTCTTGGTTTCCCTAGCAACTACTGGTAATGCAAGCAAGATACAACATAGTAAAAATAATATTTTGCCCAATTCTATTTCCAATAATTGTGCTAATTTCCTTCTCACATCAAAGAGAATTTTACAATAAAATTTTCCCTCCCATATTAAGGGTTGCAAGAATAACAGACAACGCAACAACCCTACCACAGTAAAGGCCTCTTCACATTTCTTTAACCATCACATACGATGTTGTACAAAACAAATGCTAACCTTTTCAAGAAGTTCTCCACAAGCAGTTTTTAATCTATGTAGGTTAGCTCTGTTGTGTTTCTGGAGGGACCAAAGCAGGGAAGTTAGGCAAAATGCAGGCACTTCTCTCTGTTCAGCTCTATATGTTCTTCTCAACATACTCCTCTCCTATTCTGTAGCACATGGCATGTTGGCAGCGCCGAGTAAAAACCACATTGCCGAAGAGGCAATTCAACCTAATTCAGCAGGACTGAGGTGGTGACTTGTCTCTATTTATTCTTCCTCATTATTATTCTGACACCAACTGAATTTAATTTCTGCAGAAATGCCACATCGATATCTTCTTTTCCCCCAGTACTGGTCCTCATAGCCTGCCTTTGCTGCTTACACAGATTCACCTTCTCAACATGACTGTCACATTCAAAAGGGAAACGATTGCTGAGTTGTAAAATCTGTGCCGGTTTATCCTGTTTGGCAGAGGCAGATTTACATGGACAAGTAATACTTGGTCACATTGCAAAGCTTTCACCGGAACTCAGAAATGAGCAGAGGATGACCTTGAAACATACAGATGAAAGGAAACATTATGTGGCAACCACAGCTGTGTAAAGCAGGGGAAATCCACCTCGCAAATAAATCAATAAATAAAATCGGATATCAGCCGAGAGGAAGAGGAAAGGGTTAAAGTTAATAGAGCATGTGAAGATTAAGTGACTCTGTAGCAGGAAATGGAATTTCAGCCCTTTACTGACAGATCTGGAGGAAAAAATAGGTATTTATATTTCTGAAAGACTGTGTTTACAGCAAGGAGAAAGGGGCAGGATGTGGAACCAAAGTGCACTTTTAAGTGGGGAACAAAGGTAACAACAACATACAGAAGTTCATTAGCATTTTATACAAATGATATACAATCTCTATGCAATTTTTCAGCTATAAACTATAGATTTACACTTCAATATTCCTTCTATAGCTTCAAAAACATTTTCATATTTTACCGAATACATGGACAATTTTCTACTCATATCATTTTTACAGGAAAAAAGGGTTCTCAGAGAACAAAAACAAATGAAGACTCAAACCTATTTAAAACCCTGTATCTTCACCCACAGGCTTTTCTGTCTGTGCAAGCCCATCTCATTAACATAATTTTATCTCCACACTAATTGAGTCAAGCCAGATGCAGTCAACAACAGGGGAACACATCTACTCTTTCTAGGTATTTCTAGCATATTGGATGCATGAAGCCTGGAATATTATTAGCATTCTTTAATAAAATGCAGCAAGAAAAACTGTGTTGCTTAGTGATGTAACTCAGAAGCTCCAGTTTTCAAAAGGTAAATCCTGAGAGAGCATAAAATTACTTCATAGACACGGAGGGAGTGAAAACAGAAGTGGGAAGAAACAAATTGTACCAAACTGACCTTCTGCATACCCAGTCAAGTGATAACCAAATCCTGTAAGCGCACGTGCCACTCTCGGAAAGGATATTTGCTTTATCTCCACTTTTAACTTAGGATCTGCAGTTGTCTTCATACATCTACAGTGCAGCGCAGACTGGTGCAGAGATGCCTGAACCAGCTACAAACAAGCAAGTCCTGAAACTTGCTGCAGGTTAAATACAGCAATGAGGTGCTAATTAGCACAGCCAGCACAAACACATTGCTTCCAGGTGCTGGCTCACTGTAAGCCACCCTTCTGATTGTTAGGTTAGACTCTCAACTCAGGGTTAAACTGGCATATACAAGCCTGTGCTATGTAGAACTTCTTAACAGATATTGTGCTATTTGATATTTTTCTTAAAAAAACCCACCACTGGCAACCAAGGGCCCATGAAAGACTCTCACCTTTTACCTTCCTTTTCTTGAAGCAACGTCTGGCTTTAAAGTTCACTGAAAATGCAGCCTTGAAACATAATCTGAGTGGCTCAGAAACCTGGAAGCCAAAGGAAGAAAATCATTAGGGGAAAAAAACCTCAAAGCCTTCAATCACTCAATCCACAGAATGTCAACATTCATATCGGAATCTGTATTCTACCTCCTGTAAATCCAGCCCTCTACAGAAGGAGGGTATATTGTAGACACTACTCCCAGCACATGTTTCGGAAATGCTGTTTGAAAATGCTGTTCAATAGCCATAAAATGGCACAGATCAGAAAAGACTGTATAGATATAAACCCAAACATAGCTCTATTTGAAAGGGCATACCTCCACAGATGCTGGAGTACACTATAGAGACCTTCAACTAACTCCAGAACCAGAAACAGCCTTGCATTTTCCTCTCTTTGAGAGACAATTCCTTGGAGCAAAGAACATTCTTGCTTTGCTATTTGAAAAGTTCTTACAAAAAATGGTTCCTAGTAAAGGCTACAATTTTGTCACAGTAGTCAAAAAGCTCAGGAAAAACATAATCAAGGTATTTAAGCTTTCAAAAAGTCCCTAAGGCAGAGACAAAACAGTATTGGATTATGGGTGTTGAAGAACACGGACTTTTATAAAATAATGGAGATATTAGCCATACAAACTACTGAGTTTATGGGACAAAGAACCCATACAGGGAAATTCATTCAGCAATATTTATGTTCAGTTGTTTTAATAATTTTTGCAAGAAATAATGTTTTTCTTGAACTTTGCCTTTACCTTTACTAGAAAAAAAGGAACTTTAGGACTGCAACTTTAGTTATCACTTTATAGTTATTAATAATAATTATGATGATACTTAAACTGGCAATTTTAAGTATAAAAATATTAAACCTTCAGTAAAAACTATTTACATCAAGGAACTAAGATTTTATCCCTGGAATCGATGATATCAGGCATTTAGCTCAGCTTCAGTGATTTTATTTCTCCTGGGAAAAGGAAGTGCTTCCATTAATTTAACTTTGATTAAGTGGAGACAAGCCTTATTTTGAATGTTATTCAATGCACCTGGAAGACTACTAATGGAAAAAAAAAAAAGAAGGGATAAAAAATACAGAGGAGTTTACTAGTGTCCTAGAAATTGCTCATCCTCTTGAATGGATAAAACTAGAAATGCCGAGTATACCGAGATTGCTGAAGATTTAAAAGACATTGTTCACAGAACCAGAAGGAAAAAGAAACTGCCAGATTATGTTAAACAGTATTCACAAGGTAGAACAGCAGAAACACAGTAGACAGCAGAGAGACACACCAGACATAAATATAAGCAGGAATATGATGACTAGTGGACATCAAATACTGCTCATTCTCAGTATATTCCTGACCCAAAAACTTTCTTTTGGGGATCCTTGGAGTATGAAATGATTCAGCCTCTGCTTGGTGAGTGAATTTAAATACGGGCAGTTTCCACTTAATATGTACATCTGGCAAAAGTATTGACATTCCAGATACGATTTACTAAACAGTTCAGTAAAGTTCAGCAGAATTACAAACCAAGACATGAGGAGGCAAGGATTAAGTTTAAGGTGTTAATTTTGGTGCCTTAGAGTCAAAATCCTTATATACTCATTGGAGGAACTGAACCAAATGAAAGGGTTGTTCAGATGATATAGGCTATGTGCCTAGAGCCCACTCTACTCACTATGCAAGACATATAGATGGCTAGTATCACTTTGTGTCCATACTCTCTACAGCATGTGTATGCTTTTGTTGGTTGGGGACTGAGGGTGTGTGTAAAAAAAAAAAGTAACCTGGACACTTATGAGTTTACATTAAATAACGCACTGTTAACATTTGCAAGGAAGAAGTTTTTAACCTGCTGTGTAGATGAACAGTAGCAGTAACAAACCAACTGGTTTTGATGTGTTTGGAGATACTGTTATTGTGAAGAGATAGTGTAAAGCTGTTTCTCTAAATATTTGAATAGTCTCTGAAATCAGTGGCTCTTCCAGCTCCTAACTCCAATTCTGACCTAATTGTATGGAAGGCTTACACATGCCCAGGAAGAGGCAGACAGAAATGTCAGGTCTGGAAGTACTGTATGTTTCCCTTGTCTCACATCAGAGACTGCAGCAAAGGGAGGTTAGGCAAAATGCCTGAATTCAAGGACAGTGAGATATAAATAGGAACTGAAACGGGGGTAAACATTCACCCGTTAGCTTGCTGAAAGCTAACTTCCTTATGTTCCCTGACATTAGCCTTATTGGGCTAAAGGTATCGTTATTCAACATAAATATCTCTTACTCCTTTAACCAAAAAATAAGACTTCATTTAAAATTACAGATTTTGTTTTGCTCCGAGAGATACAAGTCCACTGGTAGAAGAAGAAGGAATAAAGGTCACAGGAGACATAATTAGAAATCGTGTGTCAGTTATGTAGGGTAATGTCATTATCTCAGTTTCACCAGGGAAGGAAGGAAGCAGCAGGAACAACTTCTAACAGGCAAGCTGTAGAGTCTTCAGTGCAGCTACAGTGAGAAAGAGCAGTGCAGTTGCCACCAATAAAAATGACTTGGTAAATGAAGATGCAAAATTCTCAAAAGGCTCAACAAAAAGCTTTCACACAAAGTATGTTATGGAAGAAGATATCAAGATGCTAACTTTGGCATTACAGTTAAAACCAAAACACGTAAAAATTTACTTTTACCCCAAAAACAAAGGGTACATAAGAGAAGAGTTATAAAAGCATACATCACGACTGAGTTAATTCCTTAAATAACATCTACAATAACCAGGAAATATATTCAGATAAATGTAAAAAGAAAACACCTAAAGAAATCTTTAAGAATGGTCTGTAACAGGGAAGAAACATACAAATAAAAAGACAAATAAGAAATACTCTCATTGGCCAAGTTTTCCTGAGGCCATACTGCATCTAGTATACTGATTCATAAACTTTCAGATTATGTACCTAATTTGATGTTTCATCCTTTACAAGATGAAACAAATCAAAGCAAACAAAATTTCAGTAGCTTCAGGTAGTCGTGAATTTTACCCAGAAAAAAGAACGCAATAGAGATGGCCTTTAAGTATGACTTCATTACATAGTCAAATATATGTAGATGTGTTTGAGGTAAAAAATGCCCATGAAATTTAGTCATGGAAGTGCTAGCATAAGAGTGCTATCACAAGAATTAATCTTTTTCATTAAAAGCCTACTCAAAAGCATCTTCTGCCTTAATGTGGCACTGTATCTATGGGGTTATTGCATTAACTCAAGTCACTGTTGTAATAAGCATTCAGTTTAGCCTCTACAAATTCTGACACTAACTTAGACTGTAAAGAATTTTTGCCACATTAAAATAGAAAATCTACTATTAATCACCAGATTATACAAAATTATGCTCACGGAAATATTTCCGTAGTTTAGCATGTAAATCATCAATGGAAATTGCATGAAACCGAGATGAATATCATATCCAAACTGTTTAATATTTATTACTAAATTTAATATTTACTTACTAAAATTCCCATTATAAATGCTTGTAAATAAGAGATTATGTGGAAGTGCAAATATGAGCACTGTTATTCTGAAGATACATCTTGTTTTCCATGTTTTATAAGTGTTTCCAGTAAAGTGTTTTGCACAATATTAATCAAAAACCAAAACAGGACTTTTTCCTCTTAACTGAGCTTCTTTGAGAGAGTAGCTTCAAAGCTATGAGACATAATTTTCACCTGTGAAAAAAACAATGCTCCTTATGAGTAAGTAACTACAAATTTGCACACAAAACAGTTGACTTTCAGAACCACTCAACACAATAAATCACTCAAAGTGACATCGAAACACTGAAAATTTACTGCAAACAACAAAACAGCATTAAAGGAGACTGGGGGACACATGTCACACTACACATAAGTGATAATACAATTTGGTCAGACTGAACTTGAATTCATTCCTTTCTAAGATGATGATAAGCTTCAAAATACTGAAGTTCAAGTTGAATAGTAGAGAATTGTCCCTATTTAATCACAGTGGAGAAGTTCAAATAGAGTGATACTGCTTTCAGTGGCAAAAATCCTGAAGTGAAGTGTTTTGAATATAAACAAGCTGGCAGTATTTAATAGTAAGTTCTACATCCAGAGTTAACTTCCATATGAAACAGGAGACAGGAACAGGACAGACTTTGGTCTGGCAAAATCACTGGGGAGGAATCAAACTAGTTCAGCATGGAGAAGAAACTGAAGCTTTCACATGGAAAAGATGGGTAGCAGATCTCTAGCAGGAAGAAAACCTCTGCTCTGAGATGCGCAGAGCTCTCCCTCTGTGGGAGAGGTTTGCAGAGCCATGAAAAATTACTAATAAAGTTCTCTCACCGCCCAACTTTTTAAAGGAAGACAGCAGGATATATTGCTGTTTCTCGGTTTTCTTCCTGAATTCTGAAATATTTAGATTTCAATTGATACTGAGAATCAATTTGTAAATAGTTTATAACAAAGCCAATAAATTATGAATATATGTTTGAAGCATTCAGGTAATCTTGTTATGAACTGTTAATGAGTTCAACCGGCAAACAGCCTGCTAAAATCCCAGCTAACAATTACAATAACAAAACTTTCTGTTGATATTTGTTAAATATGTGCAATATTACTACTGTTTGTTATGTATATAACTTCTAATAATAAATATTTTGACCCATTATAATTTATGAAGCCATGAATAACAATTTAAAGTGTGACTAACATTTGCTTTCAACATGATAAATTTTAAATTTACATTGGATTACTGATATCTAAGTACTGGAAAACTTAGCAGTTAACCAAACACCTTATTTAAATGCAGAAAAATTATCTTGCTATGTACTTTTCCGGGAATGTAAAATCTGAGGTGAAGAAATAACAGTAAAAATTGTGACAAATTAGTGAATAATATTAATTGTAAAATTATGCTGTAAAAATTAATTTCCCGAGCCTCACTGCATATGTAAAATTTATGTTCAGGTCTCCAGTATCAGGAAGGAACAATATTTTTTAGCAAAATACTTCTAGAAATACATGAGGTATATAGAAATATACCTCAAAGCTATAATTTAAGGTTTTAGCTAATTATGCATACTTTGTTACGCTGCAAGACGGGAAACTGGTAACCAACAAAACTAAAGGTGAGATATAAATCTTCCTGTCGATTTTCTTCATATATTTCATGAACTGCCTGAACTCTGAAGAGAAAGTTGAACCAGTACAGATCCTGTGCACCAGTAAACACAAAGGAATTTCCACCACATAAGTAGTTGACTCTATTCCCAAGTTACACAGCTGTTGGCTCCACATTGAGCATGCTAGTTTCTTACCAGCTATTCTGAATGGAGCCCAAGTAGTATTTTTTCTATTAATCTGGCATCTCACTCCACTTAAACATTCTGGTGTCTTATTTCTTACTTTGCTTCCCTATTGAAAATAGCTTAATTGACAGAGTTCACCAGCAGTCTTTATTAAGTCAGGTTATGGCTTATCAAGTCAAAATCCATATTGCTACTCCCCTATCTTATGCTTCCTCATAACTACACATTAAAAACGCCTGCTATCCTCTAAAGTTCTGATTTAAATTTCTGTTTAAAGTAACTTTGAGATATAGACTTTTGGAAAATGTTGGAAAAAAGATGCTTCTATTTTTTTCCATGATTTTCCAATACTCTGTTAATAAAATTAGTTAATACACACTCAAAAAAAGCAATTTACAACTTGATATGGAAACAAAACTTCCTATTACAACCAAAGACTGATTCATGAAATTTTGTTTTCAATAGGAATTTGTGAAAATTCTGAGACTGATTTTTGTCACAGTTTTAGATATAAAATCCTTTTTGTAAATCTTCAGTTTTCGATGCATAGAGAACTCATTTTCTCTCTCAGTTCTCGCCGTACCAATTCTTTGAAGCCATATTGCTTCGAAAGAATGATATTTCAGAGTCATATAAACCTGAATGAGTAGGGCAAATGAGAAACCCTAAGCTTAACTATCCATGAGTTTAGTTTTACATCAACAGTACTTTCTGTTGATTTACAAAAGAATATTATTTGAAAAATCATATATGATTACATGATTCATGTCCATATTTGCAGCATATTGTGATGAATGAAAATCCATACTATATTTTATTGAGATAAAGCACTATATTTTCATTTGAATGGTTCAAAAATTGTATGTCATTTAGCAGCATATCAAATACTTCTATATACAGTCTACAAAGACAAATTTACCCCAGTCTTCCGTTACTTCCTTCTTGTACCCCAATATACCCCATGGTTGTCTGTAAAGTAGCGTGGCTTTCCAGTGAATTCATCATGAAGCCCTGGTAACTTCTGAGATGCAGGTTACTGGAGGTATAAGTTATATAGTGAACACACAGTATTTGTAACAAATATAATTATTGTCAGTAGACTAAATAGTGACTGCACAGTAATTTATAATAAAAAGACGTATTTACTAATGAAATACCAAACTGCTTTAACTTCTACCACAAAAAAGTGTTAAGATTCAAAGTTTGTTAAAATTAGATGCTCTGATATATTTTTTCAAACAGATCTATAATTCGATATTCTACTGTTAGAGAAAATGAAAGAAGAAAGTGGACTTTTTTTCTTTGATGATAAAGAAAGATAATCCTGGGGTGGAATTCAAAGATTCACTTGAAAAGGTCTCTTTTTCATTCATATCTGGTTTCTTTTTTATATTTTCCTTCTTGGAGGTAACATCAAGCTATAATTTGTTCTTGTACACAGTTTGTAGGCACTTTGATAAAAAGCAGGGGAAAAAAAAAACCTCCACTGGTAAGATCAATCAAGGTTTCTTTGGAACAAAAGCAGGATTTCCACATTTCTGTCCAGAATTTCACACAGGATATGTAAATATGCTGAATGGTACAAATGCAGCAACTCCTCATGTCCCATAGATGGATCAAAACATACTGGATTTCTTGTGCATTAGCTATAAATTTTACCTAGACATGCTGATCCCACAGGTTTCTGGAATTTCTGGGCATCTAGCTAATCCAAAACACATACAACTCTTCTATGTAGGATGGATGAGCTCTCTCTGTCCTAGCTAGAAGCTTCCTCTTTCAGTCTCCTCCTGTTTTCTATTCTGTCTGTCAGCCCAGCTCTTCTCTGGCCCCGTTCCAATACTAATTCTTTTTTGAAGCTGTGTAACTTGAATAATAAGGTCTTAGCAGGCTGTTAAGCAACAATATTGATACTTTCCTATTTCACCTGGAAACATCTTCCCTAACATATTCCAAAATTATATGTAGTGTTCTAACTATTATACAATACTGACAACTCTGCTCATTCTGTCATCAAAATTCTCTCCTTGATCTACTGAACCATTCGCAACTGAAAAGCCTCCTTCTCTAGAAGAAATAGTCACTACTTTCCCATGTACATGATGCTGATGCATTACTGCATTTTAACCTAATTCATCACTCCATTCTTCAAAGTTAACCAGGATTTTTTACAAAATTATGGAACTTCCTCTACACACGATTTCCAAATGTGTGCTCACTGTAGCTTTAATACTTCACACTTTGTGCTACAGTTTTACAAAGAAAATACTGAACAGTTTTGACCTCATGATAAATTATTTTAAAATTTCACTAATAATTCTACTACATTTCAAGTAAATGAGATTTAAATTCCCTCTTAAACACTAATTCAGATTAATAGACAGGTTGAGATTATGCTTTGCACTACTTGCAATTTTAATTGTTTGCCATTCTGTGTAAGAACTGATTCATCACTGGCAGCAATACTTGTGTTCTGCACTACTGAATCCAGTTTCTCCTTTTGCAACAAAGAGGTTGGCCTCACATCAAATACTCAAGAACATAAAATTAAAGACTTTTGATAATTACAAAATCAGTAATTAAAGAGTTAACAGAAAGGGGAGGGGGAGAAACAAAAAAAGAAGAATATGAAACTTTAACATAAACAATCAGGAGAACAATATTATTACTAAATATCCTTGCAAAAGAAGATATACTTTGTAGAAAAATATCAGTTCTACCATATTCTTCTGCATTATTTCAGCTTGCAGTCCAAAGTTCATAACATACCTAAGATGCATTACAATTGCAGTTGTTATCATAATCATCATTCTCTAAAATATTTGAGCTGTGGATTTATTTCATCTTTGCAATGTGCTTTGTCCTCACAGTTTCTTTTTAGCTTAATACAGTACTTATTTTATGGCTGTCTCTCTGATATGCCTATGACAGGCAGCACTTACTTAAAGAATTAATGATAGGCTTGTTTGCCATTTCTGTATTTGGTGGCTGACTGATGTTGAGACCTGAATTTTTGTATCCAATGAATTATAGTCAGGTTTGCTGATACGATGTTGAATTTCAATGCAGTATCAATGCCGCCAAATGTCTTCCATATTATGAAGCCATCTAAATCACTAAAATTGTGTTTTCTCCTCTCTCAGTAAATCTCTGCCCCATTTCTAGCGCACATATACACCAAGTATCTGCACAAATTATGATTTTTCATTAAAAAGGCAAAAGCAGCTCAAATGAAAATATTTCAGTTCCATAAAAGCAGCTTAATGTGTTTTTTTCTAAAAGACAGACAATAGTTTATCATTTAAATCACTGATAAAAGCAATGTCAGTTTAGTATAGCCCTTGCAAACCAAGACACTTGGCTACAACTAGATTAGCCAAAAGTTCACATTTGTTTCTAACCACTGAGGAAATTAAAGTACAAGGAAGTTATTGACTTTTGAGACAAACAGCTGAGACTATAATGTCTTCCTTTGAGTCAGCCTTGGAGCAGATGTCTGTGGTCTCAACCTAACGCTCAAAGTCAGAGGTAAGTCTGCACATGAACATTTTTTTTTCGAGGCTAAGCACTAAGAAATATTTCAGCAAATCTATGTTTCTGAGAGACAACATAAGTACGGTCAGATCTACAAGTGTATAATTTAGCCAGCAATCTAAATTTTTTTTGAAACAAGGAACCTGAAATCATGTGCATCTGGCCTTGCCATCCAAAGATAAAGTGTATGACAATAAGAACAAATGAAAACCAAACAGAACTAAAAAAGTTCCAGATATGTAGTCCGAACACTTTAAAAGGATAAGGCAGGAAATAATTCATCCAACACAGTTTGACTTTAGACATGCCCTTCAAATACTGAAAATACAAATGCAAACTGAATCAGAATAGCTTCCTACACCGCTTTAGTTATAGGGACAATATTGGAATTACTGGGGAAAATCTGGCCTGTGTTATGCAGAAGGTCAGACTACAAGATTATAACGGTCCCTTCTGATTTTCAGATCTATGAAGCTATGAATAACTTAAATAACTTTGCAAGACAAACAGAGGAACTAGAGTTTAACAGCTGAGCAGGCAAAAAAAATTTCACCTCACCCACCAAATGAAGTTATGGAAGATTTGCAAATATCTGCAAAAAATAACATTTATAACATTTAAACAATGAATAGCTCTTTTCACAGCCTTACCATGGTCAATATAGCTGGTTTTGGTGTTTCAACCTACTTACTACAGAGACACATTCAGGAGTACAGCTGCATGGCAATCTGATTAAAACAAGAAATTCCACTTGGCTGAAGACTTTTCCTCTGTTTGCAAATGAACACAGTAAAACGAACTGTGAAATAGCTTATTTGGTAATCAACTTACAGATCCTTGGCCCTCAGAACATGAGGCCATGGTTACATATCCACTTTAATCTGGCATTAGCCCAGGATGCTGCTGAGGAGGAGCATCCATCCAGACATCCAAGCAAGTATCCCATTCGCATCCCTTGAGAGGACTGATGTAGCTGACCAAGTGGCCGCACAAGTGCTAGTGTCAGCTCAGTGGAGTCAGGGAGATCATGTAGCTGTGGCAATTGGAATGACAGGACTGAATTTACGTTAGATTTAAGTAATGCCATAATCACAGTCTGGGTCTCTACGAGTTCAGTTGACTGAAAAGCCTAAGATGATAGCTCAAAGCACAAGCATGTTTACTTTCTAACTCATGTTAACTCATACTCTGAAACTTGTACAGTGGATTTTTAGGTCATTACTTTTGTACTTGTGACCCAAAAATTTATTCAGTTTAGCAATTCCTTCATTACAATTCACACTGCATCGTTGCACAGACTCAGAAAGCAAGCTGCTGAATACAAACATTTGAATTTAAAAAACCAAAGTCTGTCAATAAAGCCTTTATATGCAACCATAAAGAGAAAATAAACATTCCTGTCTTCATCCTCCAAAGGAACTGTCTTGCATGTTAGACATAGAAATATGTTAGGAATTCTATCAAATGACACATTATTTTTAACTATATTCATATCACAATAAAAAAGAATAATGTCCTCTGTGGGGAGACAAACACTTAAAAAAGCAGGGAATTTTGAAAAGGAAACCCTGAAAGATAATGTACAAAAGAGTAAAGATTAAGATAATTTTCTTCCCTCAGCCTTTAAAGGACATCTCAGAAGTGAAATAGTTTTCTCAGGATCCACACTCCCTGCATGTAGAAACACTAGTGATTACTACCATCCAAAAGCACATCATGAAAGACCTCCAGGATCCTCATAAAACATTTAAAGTTTTTTAAACTACAAAGCTGAAAAATATCTGGCAAAACCAGCTTCAGGAGAACTGCACTAATGTATCCATCAGATCATTAGAGGGTTTTTACATTCTTGTGTCCCATCTAACTAAGAGGCTGTGTGGATCCACAGCTGCTGTCCCTTCTTTTGGAGCATTTCTTGAGAGACAGTGAAGAGGCATGATCCCTGATCTGAAAAGGCCCTTAGTTTGCTATTACTATTTGCACAACCAAAATACTTACAAGGCCTTGGCCACTGTACTAGTTTCTGTAAAGAATAGAAAGAAAAAAGCATCGTCCTGATATTACTCCAGAATCTCTTGTTTTCACAGTCTTTTAATATCTCCATGAGCTCCTCTAGACATCTCTACTCCACGTTTGTAAGATCATCTATCATTAGGTGATCAAATAAAACTGGGTGCTGATTCCCACAGCCCTGGTTTTTCACAAAATTTATTTTGACTTCTGTTGTGGATGGAGTGATGCACTTCACTCTTAAGAGAGAAGTAGCAATATGTTTAAAACAGTAATTTAACAAAGTTTGATAGTAAATGCCAACAGTGGCTTAACAAGATTGATTATTTGTTGTATAGAGGACAGGGTCAGACATAACTGTCAGGGATGTCCTCCTGTTGTTGACTCGTGAGGTTCAGAAAGGACCTCCTTGCTTTCTAAACTCCTTCTCCGAGAGGAGTCAAGCTGCGGCTAGATCCAGACTTAGTCCCACACTTGGTCAACGGTTTATGTCTAAAGGATTATATGTGCACAATCAATCCTTTATATCACTGCCACGAATATGATTTTTCACATGGCTTTGGTTTAGCAGCAATCTAGGACTTAATAATTTTGCACAAGAATAGGGTGTGTAATTCTTAACAGCACTTATTCATCAGCCAATTTAACAGAGAAATGCAGTGGAATTTGTTACAATTAAATTAGCGACTTATTAAAGGTTCAAGAATGGCAAAGTCACCCGAAACTTACAGCAGGGTTGCACACACAGATGGAGGTTAAATCAAATCATACACACACAAACAGTTCTGAATCAAATTGCACACA